>NW_026890848.1:0-15963 GCF_015708825.2 Lethenteron reissneri | reverse complement strand
ATGACGGGACCACACTCTCCGAGCCATGTGAGCACACAGCCCACTAGGCTAGACATGCCACGGAGTGTCTTCTATCTCCGGGCTGTCAGCGTCAAGCCGTCAGCCATAGCATGACGGGACCACAACTCTCGTGTTAGACACGCAACACCCGCTGGGACATCCTGGTCAGGATCTGCACCCCAAGATATTTGAGAACCAGCATGACAATTCCAAGACGACCTGCTTGTCAGTTTGATGTGGTTTCCTTGTTCACCAAGGTGCCTGTGCCTGACACCATCGCAATCATTGAAGACTTGGTTCATCAAGGACTGAATGCTGGGGTACCCCCCCTGGTGAGACACTGCTTAACCAATACATACTTCACCTGGAATGGAACCTTCTACAAGCAAATTGAGGGCACCCCAATGGGCTCCCCCCTATCTCCGGTTGTAGCCAACATCTTCATGGAGAAATTTGAGACGGACGCCATCCAGACTGCCACTCTACGCCCGACCTTATGGAAGAGGTACGTAGACGACACTTTTGTCATCTGGCCACATGGCCGGCCTGCTCTAGACCAATTTCTCGACCACATCAATTCCATACACCCAGCCATCAGATTCACCATGGAAGTCGAAAATGATGGCAAGCTACCCTTTTTGGATGTCCTAATCAAAAGGAGACCTGATGGTTCAATGAGCCACTCTGTCTACAGAAAAGCCACCCACACGGATGCTTATCTAAAACCGGATTCCCACCACCATCCATCCCAGAAGAATTCCCTCATCAAGACTCTATATCATAGAGCCCAATGCATCTCCGACCATGAACACATTTCCAGTGAACTCAAACACGTACGCCAAGCTCTTAAGGCTAATGGTTACTCCGACTACACAATCCGCAAAGCCATCACTCCAACCATCAAGAAGGATCCTGTTGAGGAGCCTTTCAAGACCATCACCTTACCCTACATTGCTGGGGTCACAAAAAGATCTCCAAAATCCTCATTAAACACAAGATCCAGGTCCGATTCAACACAGTACATAAAATCCGTGATCTGGTCCCGTCTGTAAAAGATGTGGTTCCAGACATACAGTACCCTGGCGTCTACAAACTAAGTTGCCTCTGTGGTAGCAGTTACATTGGAGAAACCAAACGACATGTCTCGGACCGCATCCGTGAACATAAGGCAGACCTGAAACACGGTAGGACAAACACCTCAGCCGTGGCAGATCACTGTTACAATTCAGTGGGCTCACATGACATTGACTTCTCCAAGACAGAGGTTCTCTGCAAGCCATCTGGCTATCATGAGAGATTCGTTCATGAGGCGATCCACATATACAAACACAGAGACAATTTCAACCGAGAAGATGGATTCTGGCTTAGCAATCATTGGAAGGACGTAATAAACCATTTCGGATCTTAACTGATTGTGTTCACGTTAACGGTGACTTTCAGACCGCGTTCCACTCACTGGCATGGTGCAGTGTGCAGAGTAATGTATGGTGTCGTAATTGTACAGTAAACATATAGCAGTATGATACACATTAGGGTGGGTAGAATAATACATAGTGTTATATTAAAATGGATAAGGCAGCAACTGCAGCAGCAGCAGCTAGTGCAGCAGCAGCAGCAAGTGCAGCAGCAAGTGCAGCAGCAGCAGCAACTGCAGCAGCAGCAGCAACTGCAGCAGCAGCAGAAACTGCAGCAGCAGCAGCAACTGCTGCAGCAGCAGTAACTGCAGCTCCCTTTGATGCGGTTAATCCTGCATAATGCACATGCATATGCAGTACTAATTACATTCCTGCATTTCCCATAAATATGCTAAATTCCTGTTGATATGCAAATTCCTTTGTCAATGCGCCCAGCTTATATATATGCTCTAAGCCCGTGTGCTGTTTCATTCAGACTGTCGCCTCGACGGACCTGGTTTTCACCTGAGGACGGCTGCTTGCGTTGTGGCCGAAACGTCGTGAGAATTGTTTTATTATGTTTTATTTTTATTATTTTATTACTTCCCTTCTACGTGACTTTACCGAAAGAACCAAGAAGAGGAGCATGTCACCATCTCAAGATAAATGCCCCATACAGTATATACATCGTTAACAATGACAGCACAAGCTATACATTAACAATCACGAACAAAGCTCAATATAAACCATACATTGTTAACAATCACAAGCAAAGTTTCGCACACACATTGACAACACTCACGGGCGAAGCTCCACACAGTTTACCCAACAACAGTCACGACTCCCCGACGACAACGAAGAAAATATCAACAAAAAAATCATTAATCCGGAGCGCGTAAAATGTACGAAGTGTCAGGGGCCTGGTCTCCCGACCTCCAACCTTTGGCCAGAGCAGCACAGGCGGCGAGCAGCGAGTCGGTCCATGTGCCGGCCCCGGCGCCGGTTACAGTAAGAATGGCGCCCTCACTGTCCGGTCGCAGCGCTGATGACGCGCAGTGCTAGGTTGCCAACAGCTGTCACCCGGCGGTGAGGGACGCAGCGCTGATGACGCGGCGTCGTCGGGTTGGCACACGCTGGGCCCGGAAGTGACGTCGCTCCCAGCGGTCACTGCTCCTCTGGTGGAAGTGACGACACACCCGGAAGTGTCCCTCACATCCGTGGGGGGAATGGCGGCGGCGTTGGGCTCGGGCGAGCGCCGCGCCTCCTCTCTCCCTCCCGCCATCGGCCGCGAGCACCGCAGCTCGCCCAGGAGGGAGGCGGTGGCGCAGAGCAGCTCTGCGAGGCGAAGCAGCGCCTCCTCCATCTCTGCTCCCGACGCTGGAGAGGGGACGGTCGGCGGAGCAGACAGCTGCTCAGCCGGCGGTGCAGCGTCGCTGTCGGCCGGCGTTGGCTGCCCCATCGCTGCCTGCTCCTCTTCATCGCCGTCAGGACTGAAGGTACGTGGCTTACTTCTTGCCTCCATAGCCACTTCTAACACCAAATGTAACAGGTTCCGGAGACACTTGTAGATGTAACTTCTTTATTACAATACAACACTCCAACAGTCCTGATACTCTGTTACAGCCTAGGTACACAGCCTAGCTACACAGCCTAGATACTCTACTCTGGCTACGCTCTGGACTCGCCCTCACAAGGTCGTAGAGTCGGGAGTTCCAGAGTCCCAGCGCTGGCTCTCACAGCATCCCAGGGTCTTCAGATGGCTGGTCGTGGGTCTTGGGTCTTGAGTTACAACTCGGCCCGATCGTCCAGGGAGCTCCGGTTATATGCCCAGTCCCCAACGAGGGGTGGGGCCGTGTGCGCCACCAGACATCCCACAGAGCACACACAGCCCCCCCCCGTTGGCGGCGCCCAGAGGCTTAAGCGTCTGGACCCCCTGGGAACCCAGCGCCTGGCACCCAGGGGATTACGCGTCTGGACCCACCTGGGAACCCAGAGCCTACAGCAGCCCCTCCCTTCTTATGTCACTACACATGCGTGCACGTGTGTGCACGTGTGTGCACGTGCGTGCGTGCGCGTGCACGTGTGTGCGTGCGCTTGCGCTTGCGTGCGTGCGCGTGCGTGCACGCGCGTGCACGTGCGTGCACGCGTGTGCACGTGTGTGCACGCGTGTGCACGTGTGCACGTGTGTGCGTGCGCGTGCACGTGTGTGCGTGCGCGTGCGCGCGCGTGCGTGCGCGCGCGTGCGTGTACGTGCGTGCACACGCGTGCACACGCGTGCACGTGCGTGCACGTGCGTGCACGTGCGTGCACGTGTGCACGTGCGTGCACGTGTTTGCACACGCGTGCACGTGTGTGCACGTCTGTGCACGTGCGTGCGCGTGCGTGCACGTGCGTGCGCGTGCGTGCACGTGCGTGCACGTGTGTGCACGTGTGTGCACGTGCGTGCACGTGCGTGCACGTGCGTGCACGTGCGTGCGCACGTGCGTGCACGTGATTGCACACGCGTGCACGTGTGTGCACGTCTGTGCGCGTGCGCGTGCGTGTGCGTGCGCGTGCGTGCACGTGCGTGCACGTGCGTGCACGCGTGTGCACGTGTGTGCACGCGTGTGCACGTGTGTGCACGTGTGTGCGTGCGCGTGCACGTGTGTGCACGTGTTTGCACACGCATGCACGTGTGTGCACGTCTGTGCGCGTGCGTGCGTGTGCGTGCGCGTGCGTGCGCGTGCGTGCACGTGCGTGCACACGCGTGCACGTGCGTGCACGTGCGTGCACGTGCGTGCGCGTGCGTGCACGTGCGTGCACGTGTGCACGTGCGTGCACGTGTTTGCACACGCGTGCACGTGTGTGCACGTCTGTGCACGTGCGTGCACGTGCGTGCACGTGCATGCGCGTGCGTGCGCGTGCGTGCGCGTGTGTGCACACGCGTGCACGTGCGTGCACGTGCATGCGCGTGCGTGCGCGTGCGTGCGCGTGCGTGCACGTGGGTGCGCGTGTGTGCGTGCGCGTGCACGTGTGCGTGCGCGCGCGTGCGCGCGCGTGCGTGCGCGTGCGTGCGCGTGCGTGCACGTCTGTGCACGTGCGTGCGCGTGCGTGCGCGTGCGCGCGCGTGCGCGCGCGTGCGTGCGCGTGCGTGCGCGTGCGTGCACGTCTGTGCACGTGCGTGCGCGTGCGTGCGCGTGCGTGCGCGTGCGTGCGCGTGCATGCGCGTGCGTGCACACGCGTGCACGTGTGTGCACGTGTGTGTGCGTGCACGTGCGTGCACGTGCGTGCGCGTGCGTGCGCGTGCGTGCGCGTGCATGCGCGTGCGTGCACACGCGTGCACGTGTGTGCACGTGTGTGCACGTGTGTGCGTGCACGTGCGTGCACGTGCGTGCACGTGGGTGCACGTGCGTGCACGTGCGTGCACGTGCGTGCACGTGGGTGCACGTGCGTGCACGTGCGTGCACGTGCGTGCACGTGCGTGCACGTGCGTGCACGTGCGTGCGTGCGCGTGCGTGCGTGCGCGTGCACGTGCGTGCGTGCGCGTGCGTGCGCGTGCGCGTGCGTGCGCGTGCGTGCGTGCGCGTGCGTGCGCGTGCGCGTGCGTGCGCGTGCGCGCGCGTGCGCGTGCGTGCACGTGCGTGCGCGTGCGTGGGCGTGCGTGCGCGTGCGTGCACGTGCGTGCACGCGTGTGCACGTGGGTGCACGTGTGTGCACGTGCGTGCACGTGCGTGCACGTGCGTGCGTGCGCGTGCACGTGTGTGCGTGCACGTGTGTGCGTGCGCGTGCGTGCGCGTGCACGTGTGTGCGTGCACGTGTGTGCGTGCGCGTGCGTGCGCGTGCGTGCGCGTGCGTGCGCGTGCGTGCGCGTGCGTGCACACGCATGCACGTGCGTGCACGTGCGTGCACGTGCGTGCACGTGCGTGCGCGTGCGTGCGCGCGCGTGCACGTCCACGCGTGTGCACACGTGGGTGCACGTATGTGCACGCGTGTTCACGTGTGTGCACGTGTGTGCGTGCGCGTGCACGCGCGTGCGTGCGCGTGCGTGCGTGCGCGTGCGTGCACAGACGTGCACGTGTGTGCGTGCGCGTGCGCGTGCGTGCGCGTGCGTGCGCGCGCGTGCGCGTGCGCGTGCGTGCGCGCGTGTGCACGTGTGTGCACGTGTTTGCGTGCGTGTGCACGTGTGTGCACGTGTGTGCACACGCGTGCACGCGCGTGCACGTGCGTGCACGTGTGCGCGCGCGTGCGTGCACGTGGGTGCACGCGTGTGCACGTGCACGTGCGTGCGTGCGCGTGCACGTGTGTGCGTGCGCGTGCGTGCGTGCGCGTGCACGTGCGTGCGTGCGCGTGCACGTGTGTGCGTGCGCGTGCGTGCGCGTGCGTGCGCGTGCGTGCGCGTGCGCGTGCGTGCGCGTGCGTGCGTGCACGCGCATGCACACACGTGCACGCGCACGCACGCACGTGCACGCACGTGCACGCGCGTGCACACACGTGCACGTGTGCGCGTGCGTGCGCGTGCGTGCGCTGTGCGTGCGCGTGCGCGTGCGTGCGCGTGCGTGCGTGCACGCGCATGCACACACGTGCACGCGCACGCACGCACGTGCACGCACGTGCACGCGCGTGCACACACGTGCACGCGCACGCACGCACGTGCACGCACGTGCACGCGCGTGCACACACGTGCACACGCGTGCGTGCGCGTGCGTGCGCGTGCGTGCGCGTGCGTGCGCGTGCGTGGGCGTGCGTGCGCGTGCGTGCGCGTGCGTGCACACGCGTGCACGTGTGTGCACGCGTGTGCACGTGCGCGTGCGTGCGCGTGCGTGCACACGCGTGCACGTGTGTGCACGCGTGTGCACGTGCGTGCGCGTGCGTGCACGTGCGTGCACACGCGTGCACGTGTGTGCACGCGTGTGCACGTGGGTGCACGTGTGTGCACGTGCGTGCACGTGCGTGCGCGTGCGTGCACGTGCGTGCACGTGTGTGCACGTGCGTGCACGTGCGTGCGCGTGCGTGCACGTGCGTGCGCGTGTGTGCACACGCGTGCACGTGTGTGCGTGCGCGCGCGTGCGCGCGCGTGCGCGCGCGTGCGCGCGCGTGCGTGCGCGTGCGTGCGCGTGCGTGCGCGTGCGTGCGCGTGCGTGCGTGCGCGCGCGTGCACGTGTGTGCACGTGTGTGCACGTGTGTGCGTGCACGTGCGTGCACGTGCGTGCACGTGGGTGCACGTGCGTGCACGTGCACGCACGTGCACGCATGTGCACGTGCACGCACGTGCACGCATGTGCACGTGCACGTGCGTGCGTGCGCGTGCGTGCGCGTGCGTGCGCGTGCGCGTGCGTGCGCGTGCGTGCGTGCACGCGCATGCACACACATGCACACGCGTGCACACGCGTGCACACACGTGCACACGCGTGCGTGCGTGCGCGTGCGTGCGCGTGCGTGCACGCGTGTGCACGTGTGTGCATGCGCGTGCACGCGTGTGCACGCGCGTGGGTGCACGTGCGTGCGCGTGCGTGGGCGTGCGTGCGCGTGCGTGCACGTGCGTGCACACGCGTGCACGTGTGTGCACGCGTGTGCACGTGGGTGCACGTGTGTGCACGTGCGTGCACGTGCGTGCACGTGTGTGCGTGCGCGTGCACGTGTGTGCGTGCGCGTGCACGTGTGTGCGTGCGCGTGCACGTGTGTGCGTGCGTGCGCGTGCGTGCGCGTGCGTGCGCGTGCGTGCGCGTGCGCGCGCAGTGCGCGCGCGTGCGCGTGCGTGCGCGTGCGTGCGCGTGCGTGCGCGTGCGTGCGCGTGCGTGCACACGCGTGCGCGTGCGTGCGCGTGCGTGCACACGCGTGCACGTGCGTGCACGTGCGTGCACGTGCGTGCACGTGCGTGCGTGCGCGTGCGTGCGTGCGCGCGCGTGCACGTCCACGCGTGTGCACACGTGGGTGCACGTATGTGCACGCGTGTTCACGTGTGTGCACGTGTGTGCGTGCGCGTGCGTGCGCGTGCGTGCGCGTGCGTGCGCGTGCGTGCGCGTGCGTGCGCGTGCGTGCGCGTGCGTGCGCGTGCGTGCACAGACGTGCACGTGTGTGCGTGCGCGTGCGTGCGCGTGCGTGCGCGTGCGTGCGCGTGCGTGCGCGTGCGTGCGCGTGCGCGTGTGTGCACGCGTGTGCACGCGTGTGCGCGCGTGTGCGCGCGTGTGCGCGTGTGTGCACGTGTTTGCGTGCGTGTGCACGTGTGTGCACGTGTGTGCACACGCGTGCACGCGCGTGCACACGCGTGTGCACGTGTGTGCACGTGTGTGCACACGCATGCACGCGCGTGCACACACGTGCACACACGTGCACACGCACGCAAACACGTGCACACGCGTGTGCACGTGTGTGCACGTGTGTGCACACGCATGCACGCGCGTGCACGCACGTGCGTGTGCGTGCGTGCGCGTGCGTGCGCGTTCGTGCGCGTGCGTGCGTGCGCGTGCGCGTGCGTGCGCGTGCGTGCACGTCTGTGCACGTGTGTGCACACACGTGCACGTGCGTGCACGTGCGTGCACGTGCGTGCACATGCGTGCACGTGTGTGCACGTGTGTGCACGTGCGTGCGTGCGCGTGCACGTGTGTGCGTGCGCGTGCGTGTGCGTGCGTGCGCGTGCGTGCACGTGGGTGCACGTGCGTGCACGTGCGTGCACGTGCGTGCACGTGTGTGCACGTGCGTGCACGTGTGTGCACGTGCGTGCGCACGTGCGTGCACACGCGTGCACACACGTGCACGCACGTGCGTGCACGTGGGTGCACGTGCGTGCACGCGTGTGCACGCACGTGCGTGCGCACGTGCGTGCACACGCGTGCACACACGTGCACGCACGTGCGTGCACGTGGGTGCACGTGCGTGCACGCGTGTGCACGCACGTGCGCACGCGTGCGCGTGCGTGTGCGTGCGTGCGCGTGCGTGCACGTGGGTGCACGTGCGTGCACGTGCGTGCACGTGCGTGCACGTGTGTGCACGTGCGTGCGTGTGCGTGTGCGTGCGCGTGCGTGCGCGTGCGTGCACGTGCGTGCACGTGCGTGCACGTGTGTGCACGTGTGTGCACGTGCACGTGTTTGCACACGCGTGCACGTGTGTGCACGTCTGTGCACGTGCGTGCGTGCGCGTGCACGTGTGTGCGTGCGCGTGCGTGCGCGTGCTGTGCGCGTGCGTGCGCGTGCGTGTACGTGTGTGCACGTGTGTGCGTGCACGTGCGTGCACGTGCGTGCACGTGCGTGCACGTGCGTGCACGTGCGTACACGTGGGCGCACGTGTGTGCACGTGCGTGCACGTGCGTGCACGTGCGTGCACGTGCACGCACACACGTGCACACACGTGCACGTGCGTGCACGTGCGTGCACGTGCGTGCACGTGCGTGCGCGTGATTGCGCGTGCGCGTGCGTGCGCGTGCGTGCGCGTGCGTGCGCGTGCGTGCACGTGCGTGCACGTGTGTGCACGTGTTTGCACACGCGTGCGCGTGTGTGCGCGTGCGTGCGCGTGCGTGCGCGTGCGTGCACGTGCGTGCACGTGCGTGCACGTGCGTGCACGTGTTTGCACACGCGTGCACGTGTGTGCACGTGCGTGCACGTGCGTGCACGTGCGTGCGCACGTGCGTGCACGTGTTTGCACACGCGTGCACGTGCGTGCACGTGCGTGCGCACGTGCGTGCGCACGTGCGGTGCACGTGCGTGCGCACGTGCGTGCGCACGTGCGTGCGCACGTGCGTGCGCGTGCGTGCGCGTGCGTGCGCGTGCGTGCACGTGTGTGCGTGCGCGTGCACATGTGTGCGTGCGCGTGCACGTGTGTGCGTGCGCGTGCGTGCGTGCGCGTGCGTGCGCGTGCGTGCGCGTGCGTGCACACGCGTGCACGTGCGTGCACGTGCGTGCACGTGCGTGCGTGCGCGTGCGTGCGTGCACCCACGTGTGCACACGCGTGTTCACGTGTGTGCACGTGTGTGCGTGCGCGTGCACGCGCGTGCGTGCGCGTGCGTGCGCGTGCGTGCGCGTGTGTGCACGTGTGTGCACGCGTGTGCACGCGTGTGCACGCGTGTGCGCGTGTGTGCACGTGTTTGCGTGCGTGTGCACGTGTGTGCACGTGTGTGCACACGCGTGCACGCGCGTGCACGTGCGTGTGCGTGCGCGTGCGTGCGCGTTCATGCGCGTGCGTGCGTGTGCGTGCGCGTGCGTGCGCGTGTGTGCACGTCTGTGCACGTGTGTGCACACACGTGCACGTGCGTGCACGTGCGTGCACGTGCGTGCACATGCGTGCACGTGTGTGCACGTGCGTGCACGTGCGTGCACGTGTGTGCGTGCGCGTGCACGTGTGTGCACGTGGGTGCACGTGCGTGCACGTGCGTGCACGTGCGTGCACGTGTGTGCGTGCGCGTGCGTGCGTGCGCGTGCGTGTGCGTGCGCGTGCGTGCGTGCGCGTGCGTGCGCGCGCGTGCGCGTGCGTGCGTGCACGTGTTTGCACACGCGTGCACGTGCGTGCACGTGCGTGCGCACGTGCGTGCGCACGTGCGTGCGCGTGCGTGCGCGTGCGTGCGCGTGCGTGCACGTGTGTGCGTGCGCGTGCACATGTGTGCGTGCGCGTGCACGTGTGTGCGTGCGCGTGCGTGCGTGCGCGTGCGTGCGCGTGCGTGCGCGTGCGTGCACACGCGCGCGCGTGCGTGCGTGCGCGTGCGTGCGCGTGCGTGCGCGTGCGTGCACCGCGTGCACGTGCGTGCACGTGCGTGCACGTGCGTGCGTGCGCGTGCGTGCGTGCACCCACGTGTGCACACGCGTGTTCACGTGTGTGCACGTGTGTGCGTGCGCGTGCACGCGCGTGCGTGCGCGTGCGTGCGCGTGCGTGCGCGTGTGTGCACGTGTGTGCACGCGTGTGCACGCGTGTGCACGCGTGTGCACGTGTGTGCACGTGTTTGCGTGCGTGTGCACGTGTGTGCACGTGTGTGCACACGCGTGCACGCGCGTGCACGCACGTGCGTGTGCGTGCGCGTGCGTGCGCGTTCATGCGCGTGCGTGCGTGTGCGTGCGCGTGCGTGCGCGTGTGTGCACGTCTGTGCACGTGTGTGCACACACGTGCACGTGCGTGCACGTGCGTGCACGTGCGTGCACATGCGTGCACGTGTGTGCACGTGCGTGCACGTGCGTGCACGTGTGTGCGTGCGCGTGCACGTGTGTGCACGTGGGTGCACGTGCGTGCACGTGCGTGCACGTGCGTGCACGTGTGTGCGTGCGCGTGCGTGCGTGCGCGTGCGTGTGCGTGCGCAGTGCGTGCGCGTGCGTGCGCGCGCGTGCGCGTGCGTGCGTGCGCGTGCGTGCGCGCGCGTGCGCGTGCGTGCGTGCGCGTGCGCGCGCGTGCGTGCGCGTGCACGCGCGTGTGTGCGCGTGCGTGCACACGCGTGCACACACGTGCACACGCGTGCGTGCGCGTGCGTGCGCGTGCGTGCACATGCGTGCGCGTGCGTGGGCGTGCGTGCGCGTGCGTGCGCGTGCGTGCACGTGCGTGCACGTGTGTGCGTGCGCGTGCACGTGTGTGCGTGCGCGTGCACGTGTGTGCGTGCGCGTGCGTGCGTGCGCGTGCGTGCGCGTGCGTGCGCGCGCGCGTGCGCGTGCGTGCGTGCGCGTGCGTGCGCGTGCGTGCGCGTGCACACGCGTGCGCGTGCGTGCACACGCGTGCACGTGCGTGCACGTGCGTGCACGTGCGTGCGTGCGCGTGCGTGCGTGCGCGCGCGTGCACGTGCACGCTTGTGCACACGTGGGTGCACGTATGTGCACGCGTGTTCACGTGTGTGCACGTGTGTGCGTGCGCGTGCACGTGTGTGCGTGCGCGTGCACGCACGTGCGTGCGCGTGCGTGCGCGTTCGTGCGCGTGCGTGCGTGCGCGTGCGTGCGCGTGTGTGCGCGTCTGTGCACGTGTGTGCACGTGCGTGCACGTGCGTGCACGTGCGTGCACGTGTGTGCGTGCGCGTTCACGTGTGTGCACACGTGGGTGCACGTATGTGCACGCGTGTTCACGTGTGTGCACGTGTGTGCGTGCGCGTGCACGTGCGTGCGTGCCCGTGCGTGCGCGCGAATGCGCGTGCGTGCGCGTGTGTGCACGTCTGTGCACGTGTGTGCACACACGTGCATGTGCGTGCACGTGCGTGCACGTGCGTGCACGTGTGTGCACGTGTGTGCACGTGCGTGCGTGCGCGTGCACGTGTGTGCACGCGTGTGCACGTGTGTGCACGTGTGTGCGTGCGTGCGCGTGCGCGTGCGTGCGCGTGCGTGCGTGCGCGTGCGCGTGCGTGCGCGTGCGTGCGCGTGCGTGCGCGCGCGTGCGCGCGCGTGCGCGTGCGTGCACGCGTTTGCACGTGTGTGCACGCGTTTGCACGTGTGTGCACGCGTGTGCACGTGCGTGCGCGTGCGCGTGCGTGCGCGTGCGTGCGTGCGCGTGCGTGCGCGTGCGTGCGCGTGCGTGCGCGCGCGTGCGCGCGCGTGCGCGTGCGTGCGCGCGTTTGCACGTGTGTGCACGCGTGTGCACGTGTGTGCACGTGTGTGCGTGCGCGTGCGCGTGCGTGCGCATGCGTGCCCGTGCACGTGCGTGCACACGCGTGCGTGCGCGTGCGCGTGCGTGCGCATGCGTGCCCGTGCACGTGCGTGCACACGCGTGCACGCGTGTGCACGTGCGTGCACGTGCGTGCACGTGTGTGCGTGCGCGTGCACGTGTGTGCGTGCGCGTGCGCGCGCAGCGTGCGTGCGCGTGCGTGCGCGTGCGTGCGCGTGCGTGCACACGCGTGCACACGCGTGCACGTGCGTGCGCACGTGTGCACGTGCGTGCACGTGCACACGCGCGTGCACACGCGTGCACGTGCGTGCGCACGTGTGCACGTGCGTGCACGTGCACACGCGTGCACGTGTGTGCACGTCTGTGCACGTGCGTGCACGTGCGTGCACGTGCGTGCGCGTGCGCGCGCTGTGCGCGTGCGTGCGCGTGCGTGCGCGTGCGTGCGCGTGCGTGCGCGTGCACGTGCGTGCGCGTGCGTGCGTGCGCGTGCACGTGTGTGCGTGCGCGTGCGTGCGCGTGCGTGCGCGTGCGTGCACGTGCGTGCACACGCGTGCACGCGTGTGCACGTGCGTGCACGTGCGTGCACACGCGTGCACGCGTGTGCACGTGGGTGCACGTGTGTGCACGTGCGTGCACGTGCGTGCACGTGTGTGCGCGCGCGTGCGTGCACGTGTGTGCACGCACGTGCACACGCGTGCACCCACGTGTACATGCGTGCACACGCGTGCACGCGTGTGCACGTGGGTGCACGTGTGTGCACGTGCGTGCACGTGCGTGCACGCGCGTGCACGTGTGTGCACGCGCGTGCACGTGCGTGCACGCGCGTGCACGTGTGTGCACGCGCGTGCACGTGTGTGCGTGCGCGTGTGCGTGCGCGTGCACGTGTGTGCGTGCGCGTGCGTGTGCGTGCGTGTGCGTGCGTGCGCGTGCGTGCGCGTGCGTGCACGTGCGTGCACACGCGTGCACGCGTGTGCACGTGGGTGCACGTGTGCGCGTGCGCGTGCGTGCGCGCGCGTGCACGTGGGTGCACGCGTGTGCACGTGCGTGCGCGTGCGTGCGTGCGCGTGCGCGTGCGCGTGCGTGCGCGCGCGTGCGCGTGATTGCACGTGCGCGTGCGTGCGCGCGTGCGCGTGCGTGCGCGCGCGTGCGCGTGATTGCACGTGCGCGTGCGTGCGCGTGCGTGCGCGCGCGTGCGTGCGCGTGCGTGTACGTGCGTGCACGTGCGTGCACGCGTGTGCACGTGTGTGCGTGCGCGTGCACGTGCGTGCGTGCGCGTGCGTGCGCGTGCGTGCGTGCACGTGCGTGCGCACGTGCGTGCACGTGATTGCACACGCGTGCACGTGTGTGCACGTCTGTGCGCGTGCGTGTGCGTGCGCGTGCGTGCGCGTGCACGTGTGTGCGTGCGCGTGCGTGCGCGTGCGCGCGCGTGCGCGTGATTGCACGTGCGCGTGCGTGCGCGTGAATGCGCGTGCGTGCGCGTGCATGCACGTGCGCGTGCGCGCGCGTGCGTGCGCGTGCGCGCGCGTGCGCGCGCGTGCGTGCGCGTGCGTGCGCGTGCGCGCGCGTGCGCGTGATTGCACGTGCGCGTGCGTGCGCGTGAATGCGCGTGCGTGCGCGTGCATGCACGTGCGTGCACGTGCGTGCACGCGTGTGCACGTGTGTGCACGCGTGTGAACGCGTGTGCACGTGTGTGCGTGCGCGTGCACGTGCGTGCGTGCGCGTGCGTGCGCGTGCGTGCGCGTGCGTGCGCGTGCGTGCGCGTGTGTGCACGTGCGTGCACGTGTGTGCACGTGCGTGCGCACGTGCGTGCACACGCGTGCACACACGTGCACGCGTGTGCACGTCTGTGCGCGTGCGTGTGCGTGCGCGTGCGTGCACGTGCGTGCGCGTGCGTGCACGTGCGTGCACGTGCGTGCACGTGCGTGCACGTGCGTGCACGTGCGTGCACGTGCGTGCACGTGCGTCCGCACGTGCGTGCACGTGTTTGCACACGCGTGCACGTGTGTGCACGTCTGTGCACGTGCGTGCGTGCGCGTGCACGTGTGTGCGTGCGCGTGCGCGTGCGTGCGTGCGCGTGCGTGTACGTGTGTGCACGTGTGTGCGTGCACGTGCGTGCACGTGCGTGCACGTGCGTGCACGTGCGTGCACGTGCACGTGCGTGCACGTGCGTGCACGTGCGTGCACGTGCGTGCACGTGCGTGCACGTGCGTGCACGTGCGTGCACGTGCGTGCACACACGTGCACGCACGTGCACACACGTGCACGTGCGTGTGCGTGCACACACGTGCACGCACGTGCACACACGTGCACGTGCGTGCACGTGCGTGCACGTGCGTGCACGTGTGTGCACGTGCGTGCGTGCGCGTGCACGTGTGTGCGCGTGCGTGCGCGTGCGTGCGCGTGCGTGCACGCGTGTGCACGTGTGTGCACGTGTGTGCGTGCGCGTGTGTGCGTGCGCGTGCGTGCGTGCGCGTGCGTGCGCGTGCGTGCGCGTGCGTGCGCGTGCGTGCACGTGGGTGCACGTGTGTGCACGTGCGTGCACGTGCGTGCACGTGTGTGCGTGCGCGTGCACGTGTGTGCGTGCGCGTGCGTGCGTGTGTGCACACGCGTGCACGTGTGTGCACGTGCGTGCACGTGTGTGCACGTGCGTGCGTGCGCATGCACGTGTGTGCGTGCGCGTGCGTGCGCGTGCGTGCGCGTGCGTGCGCGCGCGCGTGCGTGCGCAGGCATGCGCGTGCGCGCGCGTGCACGTGCGTGCACGTGGGTGCACGCGCGTGCACGTGGGTGCACGCGCGTGCACGTGTGTGCACGTGCGTGCACGTGCGTGCGTGCGCGTGCGTGCGCGTGCGTGCACATGCGTGCGCGTGCGTGGGCGTGCGTGCGCGTGCGTGCGCGTGCGTGCACACGCGTGCACGTGTGTGCACGCGTGTGCACGTGGGTGCACGTGCGTGCACGTGCGTGCACGTGCGTGCACGTGTGTGCGTGCGCGTGCACGTGTGTGCGTGCGCGTGCACGTGTGTGCGTGCGCGTGCGTGCGTGCGCGTGCGTGCGCGTGCGTGCGCGTGCACGTGCGCGTGCGTGCGCGTGCGTGCGCGTGCGTGCGCGTGCACACGCGTGCGCGTGCGTGCACACGCGTGCACGTGCGTGCACGTGCGTGCACACGCGTGCACGTGCGCGTGTGTGCGTGCGCGCGCGTGCACGTGCACGCTTGTGCACACGTGGGTGCACGTATGTGCACGCGTGTTCACGTGTGTGCACGTGTGTGCGTGCGCGTGCACGTGTGTGCGTGCGCGTGCACGCGCGTGCGTGCGCGTGCGTGCGCGTTCGTGCGCGTGCGTGCGTGCGCGTGCGTGCGCGTGTGTGCGCGTCTGTGCACGTGTGTGCACGTGCGTGCACGTGCGTGCACGTGCGTGCACGTGTGTGCGTGCGCGTTCACGTGTGTGCACACGTGGGTGCACGTATGTGCACGCGTGTTCACGTGTGTGCACGTGTGTGCGTGCGCGTGCACGTGCGTGCGTGCGCGTGCGTGCGCGCGAATGCGCGTGCGTGCGCGTGTGTGCACGTCTGTGCACGTGTGTGCACACACGTGCACGTGCGTGCACGTGCGTGCACGTGCGTGCACGTGTGTGCACGTGTGTGCACGTGCGTGCGTGCGCGTGCACGTGTGTGCACGCGTGTGCACGTGTGTGCACGTGTGTGCGTGCGGTGCGCGTGCGCGTGCGTTGCGCGCGCGTGCGTGCGCGTGCGTGCGCGTGCGTTGCGCGCGGCGTGCGCGCGCGTGCGTGCGTGCGCGTGCGTGCGCGTGCGCGTGCGTGCGTGCGCGTGCGTGCGCGCGCTGCGCGCGCGTGCGCGTGCGTGCACGCGTTTGCACGTGTGTGCACGCGTTTGCACGTGTGTGCACGCGTGTGCACGTGCGTGCGCGTGCGCTGCGTGCGCGTGCGTGCGTGCGCGTGCGTGCGCGTGCGTGCGCGTGCGTGCGCGTGCGTGCGCGCCGTGCGCGCCTCGTGCGCGTGCGTGCACGCGTTGCACGTGT
>NW_026890847.1:0-38378 GCF_015708825.2 Lethenteron reissneri | reverse complement strand
GTGGCGTGCGCGGGCGTGCGTGCGCGTGCCGGTGTGCTGCGCGTGCGTGCGCGTGCGCTGTGCGTGCGCGTGCGTGCGTGCACGCGCATGCACACGCGTGCACACGGCGTTGCCACACGCGTGCACACACGTGCACACGCGTGCACACGCGTGCAACACGCGTGCACACACGTGCACACGCGTGCGTACGCGTGCGTGCGCGTGCGGTGCGCGTGCGTGGGCGTGCGTGCGCGTGCGGCACGTGCGTGCACACGGTGCACACGCGTGCACGTGCGTGCACGCGCGTGCACGTGCGTGCGCGTCGCGTGCGTGCACACGCGTGCACGCGGTTGCACGCGGGTGCAAGTGTGTGCACGTGCGTGCACTGTGCGTGCGCGTGCGTGCGCGTGCGTGGCACGTGCGTGCACGGCTGTGCGCGTGCGTTGAACGTGCTCGGTGCGCTGTGCGTGCACGGGCTTGCGCCGTGCTGTGCGTGCCTGCGTGCACGTGTGTGCAGCGTGTGTGCCGTGCGCGTGCCGTGTGTGCGCGTGCGTGCGCGTGCGTGCGCGTGCGTGCGCGTGCGTGCGCGTGCGTGCACACGCGTGCACGTGTGTGCACGTGTGTGCACGTGTGTGCGTGCACGTGCGTGCACGTGCGTGCACGTGTGTGCACGTGCGTGCACGTGCGTGCGCGTGCGTGCGCGTGCGCGTGCGTGCGTGCGCGCGTGCGTGCGCGTGCGTGCGTGCACGCGCATGCACACACGTGCACACGCGTGCACACGCGTGCACACACGTGCACACGCGTGCGTGCGCGTGCGTGCGCGTGCGTGCGTGCGTGCGCGTGCGTGGGCGTGCGTGCGCGTGCGTGCGCGTGCGTGCACACGCGTGCACGTGTGTGCACGCGTGTGCACGTGGGTGCACGTGCGTGCACGTGCGTGCACGTGCGTGCACGTGTGTGCGTGCGCGTGCACGTGTGTGCGTGCGCGTGCACGTGTGTGCGTGCGCGTGCGTGCGTGCGCGTGCGTGCGCGTGCGTGCGCGTGCACACGCGTGCGCGTGCGTGCACACGCGTGCACGTGCGTGCACGTGCGTGCACGTGCGTGCGTGTGCGCGTGCACACGCGTGCGCGTGCGTGCACACGCGTGCACGTGCGTGCACGTGCGTGCACGTGCGTGCGTGCGCGTGCGTGCGTGCGCGCGCGTGCACGTCCACGCGTGTGCACACGTGGGTGCACGTATGTGCACGCGTGTTCACGTGTGTGCACGTGTGTGCGTGCGCGTGCACGCGGTGTGTGCACGCGTGTGCACGCGTGTGCACGCGTGTGCACGCGTGTGCGCGTGTGTGCACGTGTTTGCGTGCGTGTGCACGTGTGTGCACGTGTGTGCACACGCGTGCACGCGCGTGCACGCACGTGCGTGTGCGTGCGCGTGCGCGTGCGTGCGCGTGTGTGCACGTCTGTGCACGTGTGTGTACACACGTGCACGTGAGTGCACGTGCGTGCACGTGCGTGCACATGCGTGCACGTGTGTGCACGTGTGTGCACGTGTGTGCGTGCGCGTGCGTGCGCGTGCGTGTGCGTGCGTGCGCGTGCGTGCACGTGCGTGCACACGCGTGCACGCGTGTGCACGTGGGTGCACGTGCGTGCACGTGCGTGCACGTGCGTGCACGTGTGTGCGTGCGCGTGCGTGCGTGCGCGTGCGTGCGTGCGCGTGCACGTGTGTGCGTGCGCGTGCGTGCGTGCGCGTGCACGTGTGTGCGTGCGCGTGCGCGCGTGCACGCGCGTGCACGCGCACGCACGCACGCGCACGCACACACGTGCGTGCGCGTGCGTGCGCGTGCGCGTGCGTGCGCGTGCGTGCGTGCACGCGCATGCACACACGTGCACACGCGTGCACACGCGTGCACACGCGTGCACACACGTGCGTACGCGTGCGTGCGCGTGCGTGCGCGTGCGTGCGCGTGCGTGCGCGTGCGTGCGCGTGCGTGCGCGTGCGTGCACGTGCGTGCACACGCGTGCACGTGTGTGCACGCGCGTGCGCGTGCGTGCGCGTGCGTGCACGTGCGTGCACGTGCGTGCACGTGTGTGCACGCGTGTGCACGTGGGTGCACGTGTGTGCACGTGCGTGCACGTGCGTGCACGTGCGTGCGCGTGCGTGCGCGTGCGTGCACGTGCGTGCGCGTGCGTGGGCGTGCGTGCGCGTGCGTGCACGTGCGTGCACACGCGTGCACGTGTGTGCACGTGTGTGCACGTGGGTGCACGTGCGTGCACGTGCGTGCACGTGTGTGCGTGCGCGTGCACGTGTGTGCGCGCGCGTGCGTGCGCGCGCGTGCGCGCGCGTGCGCGCGCGTGCGTGCGCGTGCGTGCGCGTGCGTGCGCGTGCGTGCGCGTGCGTGCGTGCGCGCGCGCGCGTGCGTGCGCGCGCGTGCGCGCGCGTGCGCGCGCGTGCGTGCGCGTGCGTGCGCGTGCGTGCGCGTGCGTGCGTGCGCGTGCACGTGTGTGCGTGCGCGTGCACGTGTGTGCGTGCGCGTGCGTGCGTGCGCGTGCGTGCGCGTGCGTGCGCGTGCGTGCACACGCGTGCGCGTGCGTGCGCGTGCGTGCGTGCTTGCACACGCGTGCGCGTGCGTGCGCGTGCGTGCACACGCGTGCACGTGCGTGCACGTGCGTGCGTGCGCGTGCGTGCACACGCGTGCACGTGCGTGCACGTGCGTGCACGTGCGTGCGTGCGCGTGCGTGCGTGCGCGCGCGTGCACGTCCACGCGTGTGCACACGTGGGTGCACGTATGTGCACGCGTGTTCACGTGTGTGCACGTGTGTGCGTGCGCGTGCGCGCACGTGCGCGCGCGTGCGCGTGCGTGCGCGCGCGTGCACGCGTGTGCACGCGTGTGCACGCGTGTGCGCGTGTGTGCACGTGTTTGCGTGCGTGTGCACGTGTGTGCACGTGTGTGCACACGCGTGCACGCGCGTGCACGCACGTGCGTGTGCGTGCGTGCGCGTGCGTGCGCGTTCGTGCGCGTGCGTGCGTGCGCGTGCGTGCGCGTGTGTGCACGTCTGTGCACGTGTGTGCACACACGTGCACGTGCGTGCACGTGCGTGCACACACGTGCACGCGTGTGCACGCACGTGCACGTGTGTGCACGTGTGTGCGTGCGCGTGCACGTGTGTGCGTGCGCGTGCGTGTGTGCGTGCGCGTGCGTGCGTGCGCGTGCGTGCGCGTGCGTGCGCGTGCGTGCACACACGTGCACGTGCGTGCACGTGCGTGCACGTGTTTGCACACGCGTGCACGTGTGTGCACGTGCGTGCGCACGTGCGTGCACGTGTTTGCACACGCGTGCACGTCTGTGCACGTGCGTGCACGTGCGTGCGCACATGCGTGCGCACGTGCGTGCGCGTGCGTGCGCGTGCGTGCACGTGTGTGCGTGCGCGTGCACGTGTGTGCGTGCGCGTGCACGTGTGTGCGTGCGCGTGCACGTGTGTGCGTGCGCGTGCACGTGTGTGCGTGCGCGTGCGTGCGTGCGTGCGCGTGCGTGCGCGTGCGTGCACACGCGTGCACGTGCGTGCGCGTGCGTGCGCGTGCGTGCACACGCGTGCACGTGCGTGCACGTGCGTGCGCGTGCGTGCACACGCGTGCACGTGCGTGCACGTGCGTGCACGTGCGTGCGCGTGCGTGCGCGTGCGTGCGCGTGCGTGCGTGCACCCACGTGTGCACACGCGTGTTCACGTGTGTGCACGTGTGTGCGTGCGCGTGCACGCGCGTGCGTGCGCGTGCGTGCGCGTGCGTGCACAGACGTGCACGTGTGTGCGTGCGCGTGCGTGCGTGTGCGTGCGCGTGCGTGCGCGTGCGTGCGCGTGTGTGCACGTGTGTGCACGCGTGTGCACGCGTGTGCACGCGTGTGCACGTGTGTGCACGTGTTTGCGTGCGTGTGCACGTGTGTGCACGTGTGTGCACACGCGTGCACGCGCGTGCACGCACGTGCGTGTGCGTGCGCGTGCGTGCGCGTTCATGCGCGTGCGTGCGCGTGCGTGCGCGTGTGTGCACGTCTGTGCACGTGTGTGCACACACGTGCACGTGCGTGCACGTGCGTGCACGTGCGTGCACATGCGTGCACGTGTGTGCACGTGTGTGCACGTGCGTGCGTGCGCGTGCGTGCGCGTGCACGTGTGTGCGTGCGCGTGCGTGCGTGTGCGTGCGTGCGCGTGCGTGCGTGCGCGTGCGTGCACACGCGTGCACGCGTGTGCACGTGGGTGCACGTGCGTGCACGTGCGTGCACGTGCGTGCACGTGCGTGCGCGTGCACGTGTGTGCACGTGGGTGCGTGCGCGTGCACGTGTGTGCGTGCGCGTGGGTGCACGTGCGTGCACGCGCGTGCGTGCACGTGCGTGCACGTGCGTGCGCGTGCACGTGTGTGCGTGTGCGCGCGCGTGCGCGTGATTGCACGTGCGCGTGCGTGTACGTGTGTGCACGTGTGTGCGTGCACGTGCGTGCACGTGCGTGCACGTGCACACACGTGTGTGCACGTATGTGCACACACGTGCACGTGTGCGCACGTGCGTGCACGTGCGTGCGCGTGATTGCGCGTGCGCGTGCGTGCGCGTGCGTGCGCGTGCGTGCGCGTGCGTGCGCGTGCGTGCACGTGCGTGCACGCGCGTGCACGTGCGTGCACGCGCGTGCACGTCTGTGCACGTGCGTGCACGTGCGTGCGCACGTGCGTGCGCACGTGCGTGCGCGTGCGTGCGCGTGCGTGCACGTGTGTGCGTGCGCGTGCACGTGTGTGCGTGCACGTGTGTGCGTGCGCGTGCGTGCGCGCGCGTGCGCGCGCGTGCGTGCGCGTGCGTGCGCGCGCGTGCGCGCGCGTGCGTGCACGTGCGTGCACGTGCGTGCACGTGCGTGCACGTGCGTGCGTGCGCGTGCGTGCGTGCACCCACGTGTGCACACGCGTGTTCACGTGTGTGCACGTGTGTGCGTGCGCGTGCACGCGCGTGCGTGCGCGTGCGTGCGCGTGCGTGCGTGCACAGACGTGCGCGTGCGTGCGCGTGCGTGCGCGTGCGTGCGCGTGCGTGCACGTGTGTGCACGCGTGTGCACGCGTGTGCACGCGTGTGCACGTGTGTGCACGTGTTTGCGTGCGTGTGCACGTGTGTGCACGTGTGTGCACACGCGTGCACGCGCGTGCACGCACGTGCGTGCGTGCGCGTGCGTGCGCGTTCATGCGCGTGCGTGCGCGTGTGTGCACGTCTGTGCACGTGTGTGCACACACGTGCACGTGCGTGCACGTGCGTGCACGTGCGTGCACATGCGTGCACGTGTGTGCACGTGTGTGCACGTGCGTGCGCGTGCGTGCACGTGGGTGCACGTGCGTGCACGTGCGTGCACGCGCGTGCACGTGTGTGCGTGCGCGTGCACGTGTGTGCGTGCGCGTGCGTGCGCGTGCGCGCGCGTGCGCGTGATTGCACGTGCGCGTGCGTGCGCGTGCGTGCGTGCGCGCGCGTGCGTGCGCGTGCGTGCGCGCGTGCGCGTGCGCGCGCGCGCGTGCGTGCGCGTGCGTGCGCGTGCGTGCACGTGCGTGCACGTGCGTGCACGCGTGTGCACGTGTGCGCGTGCGCGCGCACACGCGTGCACGTGATTGCACACGCGTGCACGTGTGTGCACGTCTGTGCGCGTGCGTGTGCGTGCGCGTGCGTGCGCGTGCGCGTGCGCGCGCGTGCGCTTGATTGCACGTGCGCGTGCGTGCGCGTGCGTGCGCGTGCGTGCGCGTGCGTGCACGTGCGTGCACGCGTGTGCACGCGTGTGCACGCGTGTGCACGCGTGTGCACGTGTTTGCGTGCGTGTGCACGTGTGTGCACGTGTGTGCACACGCGTGCACGCGCGTGCACGCACGTGCGTGTGCGTGCGTGCGCGCGTGTGCACGTGTGTGCACGTGTGTGCACACGCGTGCACGCGCGTGCACGCACGTGCGTGTGCGTGCGTGCGCGCGCGTGCACGTCCACGCGTGTGCACACGTGGGTGCACGTATGTGCACGCGTGTTCACGTGTGTGCACGTGTGTGCGTGCGCGTGCACGCGCGTGCGCGTGCGTGCGCGTGCGTGCGCGTGCGTGCACAGACGTGCACGTGTGTGCGTGCGTGGGCGTGCGTGCGCGTGCGTGCGCGTGTGTGCACGTGTGTGCACGTGCGTGCGTGCGCGTGCGTGCGCGTGCACGTGCGTGCGTGCGCGTGCGTGCGCGCGCGTGCACACGCGTGCACACGCGTGTGCACGTGTGTGCACGTGTTTGCGTGCGTGCGTGCGCGTGCACGTGCGTGCGTGCGCGTGCGTGCGCGTGCGCGTGCGTGCGCGTGTGTGCACGTCTGTGCACGTGTGTGCACACACGTGCACGTGCGTGCACGTGCGTGCACGTGCGTGCACATGCGTGCACGTGTGTGCACGTGTGTGCACGTGCGTGCGTGCGCGTGCGTGCGCGTGCACGTGCGTGCGTGCGCGTGCGTGCGCGTGCGTGCGCGTGCGTGCACGCGCGTGCACGTGTGTGCACGTGCGTGCGCGTGTGTGCACGTGCGTGCGCACGTGCGTGCACACGCGTGCACACACGTGCACGCGTGTGCACGTCTGTGCGCGTGCGTGCGTGCGCGTGCACGTGTGTGCGTGCGTGCGCGTGCGTGCGCGTGCGTGCGCGTGCGTGTACGTGTGTGCACGTGTGTGCACACACGTGCACGTGTGTGCACGTGCGTGCACGTGTGTGCACGTGTGTGCACGTGTTTGCACACGCGTGCACGTGTGTGCACGTGCGTGCACGTGCGTGCACGTGCGTGCGCACGTGCGTGCACGTGTTTGCACACGCGTGCACGTCTGTGCACGTGCGTGCACGTGCGTGCGCACGTGCGTGCGCGTGCGTGCGCGTGCGTGCACTTGCGTGCACGTGTGTGCACGCGTGTGCACGTGGGTGCACGTGCGTGCACGTGCGTGCACGTGTGTGCACGTGTGTGCACACACGTGCACGTGTGTGCACGTGCGTGCACGTGTGTGCACGTGTGTGCACGTGTTTGCACACGCGTGCACGTGTGTGCACGTGCGTGCGCGTGCGTGCACGTGCGTGCGCACGTGCGTGCACGTGTTTGCACACGCGTGCACGTCTGTGCACGTGCGTGCACGTGCGCACGTGCGTGCGCGTGCGTGCGCGTGCGTGCGCGTGTGTGCGTGTGCGTGCGCGTGCGTGCGCGTGCGTGCACTTGCGTGCACGTGTGTGCACGCGTGTGCACGTGGGTGCACGTGTGTGCACGTGCGTGCACGTGCGTGCACGTGTGTGCGTGCGCGTGCACGTGTGTGCGTGCGCGTGCACGCGCGTGCGTGCGCGTGCGTGCGCGTGCGTGCGCGTGCGTGCACAGACGTGCACGTGTGTGCGCGCGTGCGTGCGCGTGCGTGCGCGTGCGTGCACAGACGTGCACGTGTGTGCGTGCGCGTGCGTGGGCGTGCGTGGGCGTGCGTGCGCGTGCGTGCGCGTGTGTGCACGTGTGTGCACGTGCGTGCGTGCGCGTGCGTGCGCGTGCACGTGCGTGCGTGCGCGTGCGTGCGCGTGCACGTGCGTGCGTGCGCGTGCGTGCGCGCGCGTGCACACGCGTGCACACGCGTGTGCACGTGTGTGCACGTGTTTGCGTGCGTGTGCACGTGTGTGCACGTGTGTGCACACGCGTGCACGCGCGTGCACGCACGTGCGTGTGCGTGCGTGCGCGTGCGTGCGCGTTCGTGCGCGTGCGTGCGCGTGCGCGTGCGTGCGCGTGTGTGCACGTCTGTGCACGTGTGTGCACACACGTGCACGTGCGTGCACGTGCGTGCACGTGCGTGCACGTGCGTGCACGTGCGTGCACGTGTGTGCACGTGTGTGCACGTGCGTGCGTGCGCGTGCGTGCGCGTGCACGTGCGTGCGTGCGCGTGCGTGCGCGTGCGTGCGCGTGCGTGCACGCGCGTGCACGTGTGTGCACGTGCGTGCGCGTGCGCGTGCGTGCACGCGCGTGCACGTGTGTGCACGTGCGTGCGCGTGCGTGCGCGTGCGTGCGCACGTGCGTGCACACGCGTGCACACACGTGCACGCGTGTGCACGTCTGTGCGCGTGCGTGTGCGTGTGCGTGCGCGTGCGTGCACGTGCGTGCGCGTGCGTGCACGTGCGTGCACGTGCGTGCACGTGCGTGCACGTGCGTGCACGTGCGTGCACGTGCGTGCACGTGCGTGCACGTGCGTCCGCACGTGCGTGCACGTGTTTGCACACGCGTGCACGTGTGTGCACGTCTGTGCACGTGCGTGTGCGTGCGTGTGCGTGCGCGTGCACGTGTGTGCGTGCGCGTGCGTACGCGTGCGTGCGCGTGCGTGCGCGTGCGTGTACGTGTGTGCACGTGTGTGCGTGCACGTGCGTGCACGTGCGTGCACGTGTGTGCACGTGTGTGCACACACGTGCACGTGTGTGCACACACGTGTGTGCACGTGTGTGCACGTGGGCGCACGTGTGTGCACGTGTGTGCACGTGCGTGCACGTGCGTGCGCGTAATTGCGCGTGCGCGTGCGTGCGCGTGCGTGCGCGCGCGTGCGCGTGCGTGCGCGTGCGTGCGCGTGTGTGCACGTGTGTGCACGTGCACACGCGTGCACGTGTGTGCACGTGCGTGCACGTGCGTGCACGTGCGTGCGCACGTGCGTGCACGTGTTTGCACACGCGTGCACGTGTTTGCACGCGCGTGCACGCACGTGCGTGTGCGTGCGTGCGCGTGCGTGCGCGTTCGTGCGCGTGCGTGCGCGTGCGTGCGCGTGTGTGCACACACGTGCACGTGCGTGCACGTGCGTGCACGTGCGTGCACATGCGTGCACGTGTGTGCACGCGTGTGCACGCGTGTGCACGTGGGTGCACGTGTGTGCACGTGCGTGCACGTGCGTGCACGTGTGTGCGTGCGCGTGCACGTGTGTGCGTGCGCGTGCACGTGTGTGCGTGCGTGCGCGTGCGTGCGCGTGCGTGCGCACGCACGCGCACGTGTGTGCGTGCGTGCGTGCGCACGCACGCGCACGTGTGTGCGTGCGTGCGCGTGCGTGCGCGTGCGTGCGCGTGCGTGCGCGTGCGTGCACACGCGTGCACGTGCGTGCACGTGGGTGCACGCACGTGCGCGTGCGTGCACGTGCGTGGGCGTGCGTGCGCGTGCGTGCACGTGCGTGCACACGCGTGCACGTGTGTGCACGCGTGTGCACGTGGGTGCACGTGTGTGCACGTGCGTGCACGTGCGTGCACGTGTGTGCGTGCGCGTGCACGTGTGTGCGTGCGCGTGCACGTGTGTGCATGCGCCTGCGTGCGTGCGCGTGCGCGCGCGTGCGTGCGCGTGCGTGCACACGCGTGCACGTGCGTGCACGTGGGTGCACGCGTGTGCACGTGCGTGCACGTGCGTGCACGTGTGTGCGTGCACGTGCGTGCACGTGCGTGCACGTGCGTGCACGTGTGTGCACGTGCGTGCGTGCGCGTGCACGTGTGTGCGCGTGCGTGCGCGTGCGTGCACGCGTGTGCACGTGTGTGCACGTGTGTGCGTGCGCGTGTGTGCGTGCGCGTGCGTGCGCGTGCGTGCGCGTGCGTGCGCGTGCGTGCACGTGGGTGCACGTGTGTGCACGTGCGTGCACGTGCGTGCACGTGTGTGCGTGCGCGTGCACGTGTGTGCGTGCGCGTGCGTGTGTGCACACGCGTGCACGTGTGTGCACGTGCGTGCACGTGTGTGCACGTGCGTGCGTGCGCATGCACGTGTGTGCGTGCGCGTGCGTGCGCGTGCGTGCACGCGCGTGCACACGCGTGCACGCGTGTGCACGTGGGTGCACGTGTGTGCACGTGCGTGCACGTGCGTGCACGTGTGTGCGTGCGCGTGCACGTGTGTGCGTGCGCGTGTGTGCGCGCGCGTGCGTGCGCGTGCGTGCGCGTGCGTGCGCGTGCGTGCGCGTGCGTGCACGTGCGTGCACACGCGTGCACGTGCGTGCACGCATGTACACGTGGGTGCACGCGTGTGCACGTGCGTGCACGTGCGTGCACGTGCGTGCACGTGTGCACGCGCGTGCACGTGTTTGCACACGCGTGCACGTGTGTGCACGTCTGTGCACGTGCGTGCTCGTGCGTGCGCGTGCGTGCGCGTGCGTGCACGTGCGTGCACACGCGTGCACGTGTGTGCACGTGTGTGCACGTGTGCGCACACACGTGCACACGCGCGCACGCGCACAAGCGCATGCCTGCGCACGCACGCGTGCACGTGCGTGCGTGCGCGTGCGTGCGTGCGAGCGAGTGCACGTGCACGCTTGTGCACACGTGGGTGCACGTATGTGCACGCGTGTTCACGTGTGTGCACGTGTGTGCGTGCGCGTGCACGTGTGTGCGTGCGCGTGCACGCACGTGCGTGCGCGTGCGCGCGCGTTCGTGCGCGTGCGTGCGTGCGCGTGCGTGCGCGTGTGTGCGCGTCTGTGCACGTGTGTGCACGTGCGTGCACGTGCGTGCACGTGCGTGCACGTGTGTGCGTGCGCGTTCACGTGTGTGCACACGTGGGTGCACTATGTGCACGCGTGTTCACGTGTGTGCACGTGTGTGCGTGCGCGTGCACGTGCGTGCGTGCGCGTGCGTGCGCGCGAATGCGCGTGCGTGCGCGTGTGTGCACGTCTGTGCACGTGTGTGCACACACGTGCACGTGCGTGCACGTGCGTGCACGTGCGTGCACGTGTGTGCACGTGTGTGCACGTGCGTGCGTGCGCGTGCACGTGTGTGCACGCGTGTGCACGTGTGTGCACGTGTGTGCGTGCGTGCGCGTGCGCGTGCGTGCGCGCGCGTGCGTGCGCGTGCGTGCGCGTGCGTGCGCGTGCGTGCGCGTGCGTGCGCGCGCGTGCGCGTGCGTGCACGCGTTTGCACGTGTGTGCACGCGTGTGCACGTGTGTGCACGTGTGTGCGTGCGCGTGCGCGTGCGTGCGCGTGCGTGCCCGTGCACGTGCGTGCGTGCGCGTGCACGTGTGTGCGTGCGCGTGCGCACGTGTGTGCGTGCGCACGTGTGTGCGTGCGCGTGCGCGCGCGCGTGCGCGCGCGTGCGTGCGCGTGCGTGCGCGTGCGTGCACACGCGTGCACGTGCGTGCGCACGTGTGCACGTGCGTGCACGTGTTTGCACACGCGTGCACGTGTGTGCACGTGCGTGCACGTGCGTGCACGTGCGTGCGCGTGCGTGCGCGTGCGTGCGCGTGCGTGCGCGTGCGTGCGCGTGCGTGCGCGTGCGTGCACATGCGTGCACGTGCGTGCACGTGCGTGCGTGCGCGTGCACGTGTGTGCGTGCGCGTGCGTGCGCGTGCGTGCACGTGCGTGCACACGCGTGCACGCACGTGCGCGTGCGTGCGCGTGCGTGCACGTGCGTGCACATGCGTGCACGCGTGTGCACGTGGGTGCACGTGTGTGCGTGCGCGTGCACGTGTGTGCGTGCGCGTGCACGCGCGTGCGTGCGCGTGCGTGCGCGTGCGTGCGCGTGCGTGCACAGACGTGCACGTGTGTGCGTGCGCGTGCGTGGGCGTGCGTGGGCGTGCGTGCGCGTGCGTGCGCGTGTGTGCACGTGTGTGCACGTGTTTGCGTGCGTGTGCACGTGTGTGCACGTGTGTGCACACGCGTGCACGCGCGTGCACGCACGTGCGTGTGCGTGCGTGCGCGTGCGTGCGCGTTCGTGCGCGTGCGTGCGCGTGCGCGTGCGTGCGCGTGTGTGCACGTCTGTGCACGTGTGTGCACACACGTGCACGTGCGTGCACGTGCGTGCACGTGCGTGCACATGCGTGCACGTGTGTGCACGTGTGTGCACGTGCGTGCGTGCGCGTGCGTGCGCGTGCACGTGCGTGCGTGCGCGTGCGTGCGCGTGCGTGCGCGTGCGTGCGCGCGCGTGCGCGCGCGTGCGTGCGCGTGCGTGCGCGTGCACGTGCGTGCGTGCGCGTGCGTGCGCGTGCGTGCGCGTGCGTGCACGCGCGCGTGCGTGCGCGTGCGTGCGCGTGCGTGCGCGTGCGTGCGTGCGCGTGCACGTGCGTGCGTGCGCGTGCGTGCGCGTGCGTGCGCGTGCGTGCACGCGCGTGCACGTGTGTGCACGTGCGTGCGCGTGCGTGCGCGTGCGTGCGCACGTGCGTGCACACGCGTGCACACACGTGCACGCGTGTGCACGTCTGTGCGCGTGCGTGTGCGTGTGCGTGCGCGTGCGTGCACGTGCGTGCGCGTGCGTGCACGTGCGTGCACGTGCGTGCACGTGTGTGCACGTGCGTGCACGTGCGTGCACGTGCGTGCACGTGCGTCCGCACGTGCGTGCACGTGTTTGCACACGCGTGCACGTGTGTGCACGTCTGTGCACGTGCGTGTGCGTGCGTGTGCGTGCGCGTGCACGTGTGTGCGTGCGCGTGCGTGCGCGTGCGTGCGCGTGCGTGCGCGTGCGTGTACGTGTGTGCACGTGTGTGCGTGCACGTGCGTGCACGTGCGTGCACGTGTGTGCACGTGTGTGCACACACGTGCACGTGTGTGCACACACGTGTGTGCACGTGTGTGCACGTGGGCGCACGTGTGTGCACGTGTGTGCACGTGCGTGCACGTGCGTGCGCGTGATTGCGCGTGCGCGTGCGTGCGCGTGCGTGCGCGCGCGTGCGCGCGTGCGCGTGATTGCGCGTGCGCGTGCGTGCGCGTGCGTGCGCGCGCGTGCGCGTGCGTACGCGTGCGTGCGCGTGCGTGCACGTGTGTGCACGTGCACACGCGTGCACGTGTGTGCACGTGCGTGCACGTGCGTGCACGTGCGTGCACGTGCGTGCGCACGTGCGTGCACGTGTTTGCACACGCGTGCACGTGTTTGCACGCGCGTGCACGCACGTGCGTGTGCGTGCGTGCGCGTGCGTGCGCGTTCGTGCGCGTGCGTGCGCGTGCGCGTGCGTGCGCGTGTGTGCACACACGTGCGTGCACGTGCGTGCACGTGCGTGCACATGCGTGCACGTGTGTGCACGCGTGTGCACGTGGGTGCACGTGTGTGCACGTGCGTGCACGTGCGTGCACGTGTGTGCGTGCGCGTGCACGTGTGTGCGTGCGCGTGCACGTGTGCGCGTGCGTGCGCGTGCGTGCGCGTGCGTGCGCGTGCGTGCGCGTGCGTGCACGTGCGTGCACGTGCGTGCACGTGGGTGCACGCACGTGCGCGTGCGTGCACGTGCGTGGGCGTGCGTGCGCGTGCGTGCACGTGCGTGCACACGCGTGCACGTGTGTGCACGCGTGTGCACGTGGGTGCACGTGTGTGCACGTGCGTGCACGTGCGTGCACGTGTGTGCGTGCGCGTGCACGTGTGTGCGTGCGCGTGCACGTGTGTGCATGCGCCTGCGTGCGTGCGCGTGCGCGCGCGTGCGTGCGCGTGCGTGCACACGCGTGCACGTGCGTGCACGTGGGTGCACGCGTGTGCACGTGCGTGCAAGTGCGTGCACGTGTGTGCGTGCACGTGCGTGCACGTGCGTGCACGTGCGTGCACGTGTGTGCACGTGCGTGCGTGCGCGTGCACGTGTGTGCGCGTGCGTGCGCGTGCGTGCACGCGTGTGCACGTGTGTGCACGTGTGTGCGTGCGCGTGTGTGCGTGCGCGTGCGTGCGCGTGCGTGCGCGTGCGTGCGCGTGCGTGCACGTGGGTGCACGTGTGTGCACGTGCGTGCACGTGCGTGCACGTGTGTGCGTGCGCGTGCACGTGTGTGCGTGCGCGTGCGTGCGTGTGTGCACACGCGTGCACGTGTGTGCACGTGCGTGCACGTGTGTGCACGTGCGTGCGTGCGCATGCACGTGTGTGCGTGCGCGTGCGTGCGCGTGCGTGCACGTGCGTGCACACGCGTGCACGCATGTGCACGTGGGTGCACGTGTGTGCACGTGCGTGCACGTGCGTGCACGTGTGTGCGTGCGCGTGCACGTGTGTGCGTGCGCGTGTGTGCGCGCGCGTGCGTGCGCGTGCGTGCGCGTGCGTGCGCGTGCGTGCACGTGCGTGCACACGCGTGCACGTGCGTGCACGCATGTACACGTGGGTGCACGCGTGTGCACGTGCGTGCACGTGCGTGCACGTGCGTGCACGTGTGCACGCGCGTGCACGTGTTTGCACACGCGTGCACGTGTGTGCACGTCTGTGCACGTGTGTGCTCGTGCGTGCGCGTGCGTGCGCGTGCGTGCGCGTGCGTGCACACGCGTGCACGTGTGTGCACGTGTGTGCACGTGTGCGCACACACGTGCACACGCGCGCACGCGCATGCCTGCGCACGCACGCGTGCACGTGCGTGCGTGCGCGTGCGTGCGTGCGAGCGAGTGCACGTGCACACTTGTGCACACGTGGGTGCACGTATGTGCACGCGTGTTCACGTGTGTGCACGTGTGTGCGTGCGCGTGCACGTGTGTGCGTGCGCGTGCACGCACGTGCGTGCGCGTGCGTGCGCGTTCGTGCGCGTGCGTGCGTGCGCGTGCGTGCGCGTGTGTGCGCGTCTGTGCACGTGTGTGCACGTGCGTGCACGTGCGTGCACGTGCGTGCACGTGTGTGCGTGCGCGTTCACGTGTGTGCACACGTGGGTGCACTATGTGCACGCGTGTTCACGTGTGTGCACGTGTGTGCGTGCGCGTGCACGTGCGTGCGTGCGCGTGCGTGCGCGCGAATGCGCGTGCGTGCGCGTGTGTGCACGTCTGTGCACGTGCGTGCACGTGCGTGCACGTGCGTGCACGTGTGTGCACGTGTGTGCACGTGCGTGCGTGCGCGTGCACGTGTGTGCACGCGTGTGCACGTGTGTGCACGTGTGTGCGTGCGTGCGCGTGCGCGTGCGTGCGCGTGCGTGCGTGCGCGTGCGTGCGCGTGCGTGCGCGTGCGTGCGCGCGCGTGCGCGTGCGTGCACGCGTTTGCACGTGTGTGCACGCGTGTGCACGTGTGTGCACGTGTGTGCGTGCGCGTGCGCGTGCGTGCCCGTGCACGTGCGTGCACACGCGTGCACGCGTGTGCACGTGCGTGCACGTGCGTGCACGTGTGTGCGTGCGCGTGCACGTGTGTGCGTGCGCGTGCGTGCGCGTGCGTGCGCGTGCGTGCACACGCGTGCACGTGCGTGCGCACGTGTGCACGTGCGTGCACGTGTTTGCACACGCGTGCACGTGTGTGCACGTCTGTGCACACGCGTGCACGTGCGTGCGCGTGCGTGCGCGTGCGTGCGCGTGCGTGCGCGTGCGTGCACATGCGTGCACGTGCGTGCACGTGCGTGCGTGCGCGTGCACGTGTGTGCGTGCGCGTGCGTGCGCGTGCGTGCACGTGCGTGCACACGCGTGCACGCACGTGCGCGTGCGTGCGCGTGCGTGCACGTGCGTGCACATGCGTGCACGCGTGTGCACGTGGGTGCACGTGTGTGCACGTGCGTGCACGTGCGTGCACACGCGTGCACTCGTGTGCACGTGGGTGCACGTGTGTGCACGTGCGTGCACGTGCGTGCACGTGTGTGCGCGCGCGTGCGTGCGCGTGCGTTCGCGTGCGTGCGCGTGCGTGCACGTGCGTGCACACGCGTGCACGTGCGTGCACGCATGTACACGTGGGTGCACGCGTGTGCACGTGCGTGCACGTGCGTGCGCGTGCGTGCGCGTGGGTGCACGTGGGTGCACGTGTGCGCGTGCGCGTGCGTGCGCGCGCGTGCGCGTGCGTGCGCGTGCGTGCGCGTGCGTGCGCGTGCGTGCGCGTGCGTGCACACGTGTGCACTTGCGTGCACGCATGTACACGTGGGTGCACGCGTGTGCACGTGCGTGCACGTGCGTGCGTGCGCACGTGCACGTGTGTGCGTGCGCGTGCGTGCGCGTGCGTGCGCGCGTGCGCGTGATTGCACGTGCGCGTGCGTGCGCGTGCGTGCGCGCGCGTGCGTGCGCGTGCGTGTACGTGCGTGCACGTGCGTGCACGCGTGTGCACGTGTGTGCGTGCGCGTGCACGTGCGTGCGTGCGCGTGCGTGCGCGTGCGTGCGTGCGTGCGCGTGCGTGCGTGCGTGCACGTGCGTGCGCACGTGCGTGCACGTGATTGCACACGCGTGCACGTGTGTGCACGTCTGTGCGCGTGCGTGTGCGTGCGCGTGCGTGCGTGCGCGTGCACGTGTGTGCGTGCGCGTGCGTGCGCGTGCGTGCGCGTGCGCGCGCGTGATTGCACGTGCGCGTGCGTGCGCGTGAATGCGCGTGCGTGCGCGTGCATGCACGTGCGTGCACGTGCGTGCACGCGTGTGCACGTGTGTGCACGCGTGTGAACGCGTGTGCACGTGTGTGCGTGCGCGTGCACGTGCGTGCGTGCGCGTGCGTGCGCGTGCGTGCGCGTGCGTGTGCGTGCGTGCACGTGTGTGCACGTGCGTGCACGTGTGTGCACGTGCGTGCGCACGTGCGTGCACACGCGTGCACACACGTGCACGCGTGTGCACGTCTGTGCGCGTGCGTGTGCGTGTGCGTGCGCGTGCGTGCGCGTGCGTGCGCGTGCGTGCACGTGCGTGCACGTGCGTGCACGTGTTTGCACACGCGTGCACGTGTGTGCACGTCTGTGCACGTGCGTGCGTGCGCGTGCACGTGTGTGCGTGCGCGTGCGTGCGCGTGCGTGCGTGCGCGTGCGTGTACGTGTGTGCACGTGTGTGCGTGCACGTGCGTGCACGTGCGTGCACGTGCGTGCACGTGCGTGCACGTGCGTGCACGTGCGTGCGTGCGCGTGCACGTGTGTGCGCGTGCGTGCGCGTGCGTGCACGCGTGTGCACGTGTGTGCACGTGTGTGCGTGCGCGTGTGTGCGTGCGCGTGCGTGCGTGCGCGTGCGTGCGCGTGCGTGCGCGTGCGTGCGCGTGCGTGCACGTGGGTGCACGTGTGTGCACGTGCGTGCACGTGCGTGCACGTGTGTGCGTGCGCGTGCACGTGTGTGCGTGCGCGTGCGTGCGTGTGTGCACACGCGTGCACGTGTGTGCACGTGCGTGCACGTGTGTGCACGTGCGTGCGTGCGCATGCACGTGTGTGCGTGCGCGTGCGTGCGCGTGCGTGCGCGCGCGCGTGCGTGCGCAGGCATGCGCACGCGTGCGCGCGCGCGTGCGTGCGCAGGCATGCGCGTGCGCGCGCGTGCACGTGCGTGCACGTGGGTGCACGCGCGTGCACGTGTGTGCACGTGCGTGCACGTGCGTGCGTGCGCGTGCACGTGTGTGCGTGCGCGTGCGTGCGCGTGCGTGCACGTGCGTGCGCGTGCGTGCACGCACGCGTTTGCACGTGTGTGCACGCGTGTGCACGTGTGTGCACGTGTGTGCGTGCGCGTGCACGTGTGTGCGTGCGCGTGCGTGCGTGCGCGTGCACGTGCGTGCACACGCGTGCACGCGTGTGCACGTGGGTGCACACGCGTGCGCGTGCACGTGCGTGCACACGCGTGCACGCGTGTGCACGTGGGTGCACGTGCGTGCACGTGCGTGCACGTGCGTGCACGTGCGTGCACGTGTGTGCGTGCGCGTGCACGTGTGTGCGTGCGCGTGCGTGCGCGTGCGTGCACACGCGTGCACGTGCGTGCACGTGTGCACGTGCGTGCACGTGTTTGCACACGCGTGCACGTGTGTGCACGTCTGTGCACGTGCGTGCGCGTGCGTGCGCGTGCGTGCGCGTGCGTGCGCGCGCGTGCGCGCGCGTGCGCGCGCGTGCGCGCGCGTGCGCGCGCGTGCACGCGTGTGCACGTGTGTGCGTGCACGTGCGTGCACGTGGGTGCACGTGTGTGCACGTGTGTGCACACGCGTGCACGTGTGTGTACGTTTGTGCACACACGTGCACACACGTGCACGTGCATGCACGTGCGTGCACGTGTGTGCGCGTGCGTGCGTGCGCGTGCGTGCGCGTGCGCGCGCGTGCGCGTGATTGCACGTGCGCGTGCGTGCGCGTGCGTGCGCGCGCGTGCGTGCGCGTGCGTGTACGTGCGTGCACGTGCGTGCACGCGTGTGCACGTGTGTGCGTGCGCGTGCACGTGCGTGCGTGCGCGTGCGTGCGCGTGCGTGCGTGCACGTGCGTGCGCACGTGCGTGCACGTGATTGCACACGCGTGCACGTGTGTGCACGTCTGTGCGCGTGCGTGTGCGTGCGCGTGCGTGCGCGTGCACGTGTGTGCGTGCGCGTGCGTGCGCGTGCGTGCGCGTGCGCGCGCGTGCGCGCGCGTGCGCGCGCGTGCATGCGCGTGCGCGCGCGTGCGCGTGATTGCACGTGCGCGTGCGTGCGCGTGAATGCGCGTGCGTGCGCGTGCATGCACGTGCGTGCACGTGCGTGCATGCGTGTGCACGTGTGTGCACGCGTGTGAACGCGTGTGCACGTGTGTGCGTGCACGTGCGTGCGTGCGCGTGCGTGCGCGTGCGTGCGCGTGCGTGTGCGTGCGTGCACGTGTGTGCACGTGCGTGCACGTGTGTACACGTGCGTGCGCACGTGCGTGCACACGCGTGCACACACGTGCACGCGTGTGCACGTCTGTGCGCGTGCGTGTGCGTGTGCGTGCGCGTGCGTGCACGTGCGTGCGCGTGCGTGCACGTGCGTGCACGTGCGTGCACGTGCGTGCACGTGCGTGCACGTGCGTGCACGTGCGTGCACGTGCGTCCGCACGTGCGTGCACGTGTTTGCACACGCGTGCACGTGTGTGCACGTCTGTGCACGTGCGTGCGTGCGCGTGCACGTGTGTGCGTGCGCGTGCGTGCGCGTGCGTGCGTGCGCGTGCGTGTACGTGTGTGCACGTGTGTGCGTGCACGTGCGTGCACGTGCGTGCACGTGCGTGCACGTGTGTGCACGTGCGTGCGTGCGCGTGCACGTGTGTGCGCGTGCGTGCGCGTGCGTGCACGCGTGTGCACGTGTGTGCACGTGTGTGCGTGCGCGTGTGTGCGTGCGCGTGCGTGCGCGTGCGTGCGCGTGCGTGCGCGTGCGTGCACGTGGGTGCACGTGTGTGCACGTGCGTGCACGTGCGTGCACGTGTGTGCGTGCGCGTGCACGTGTGTGCGTGCGCGTGCGTGCGTGTGTGCACACGCGTGCACGTGTGTGCACGTGCGTGCACGTGTGTGCACGTGCGTGCGTGCGCATGCACGTGTGTGCGTGCGCGTGCGTGCGCGTGCGTGCGCGCGCGCGTGCGTGCGCAGGCATGCGCGTGCGCGCGCGTGCACGTGCGTGCACGTGGGTGCACGCGCGTGCACGTGTGTGCACGTGCGTGCACGTGCGTGCGTGCACGTGTGTGCGTGCGCGTGCGTGCGCGTGCGTGCGCGTGCGTGCGCGTGCGTGCACGCGCGTGCACGTGCGTGCACGCGTTTGCACGTGTGTGCACGCGTGTGCACGTGTGTGCACGTGTGTGCGTGCGCGTGCACGTGTGTGCGTGCGCGCGCGTGCGTGCGCGTGCGTGCACACGCGTGCACGTGCGTGCACGTGTGCACGTGCGTGCACGTGTTTGCACACGCGTGCACGTGCGTGCACGTGTGCACGTGCGTGCACGTGTTTGCACGTGCGTGCGCGTGCGTGCGCGTGCGTGCGCGTGCGTGCGCGTGCGTGCGCGTGCGTGCACACGCGTGCACGTGTGTGCACGCGTGTGCACGTGTGTGCGTGCACGTGCGTGCACGTGCGTGCACGTGGGTGCACGTGTGTGCACGTGTGTGCACACGCGTGCACGTGTGTGTACGTTTGTGCACACACGTGCACACACGTGCACGTGCATGCACGTGCGTGCACGTGTGTGCACGTGCGTGCGTGCGTGCGCACGTGCACGTGTGTGCGTGCACGTGTGTGCACGTGCGTGCGTGCGCATGCACGTGTGTGCGTGCGCGTGCGTGCGCGTGCGTGCGCGCGCGCGTGCGTGCGCAGGCATGCGCACGCGTGCGCGCGCGCGTGCGCAGGCATGCGCGTGCGCGCGCGTGCACGTGCGTGCACGTGGGTGCACGCGCGTGCACGTGTGTGCACGTGCGTGCACGTGCGTGCGTGCGCGTGCACGTGTGTGCGTGCGCGTGCGTGCGCGTGCGTGCACGTGCGTGCGCGTGCGTGCACGCACGCGTTTGCACGTGCGTGCGCGTGCGTGCACGTGCGTGCGCGTGCGTGCACGCACGCGTTTGCACGTGTGTGCACGCGTGTGCACGTGTGTGCACGTGTGTGCGTGCGCGTGCACGTGTGTGCGTGCGCGTGCGTGCGTGCGCGTGCACGTGCGTGCACACGCGTGCACGCGTGTGCACGTGGGTGCACACGCGTGCGCGTGCACGTGCGTGCACACGCGTGCACGCGTGTGCACGTGGGTGCACGTGCGTGCACGTGCGTGCACGTGCGTGCACGTGTGTGCGTGCGCGTGCACGTGTGTGCGTGCGCGTGCGTGCGCGTGCGTGCACACGCGTGCACGTGCGTGCACGTGTGCACGTGCGTGCACGTGTTTGCACACGCGTGCACGTGTGTGCACGTCTGTGCACGTGCGTGCGCGTGCGTGCGCGTGCGTGCGCGTGCGTGCGCGTGCGTGCGCGTGCGTGCGCGCGCGTGCGCGCGCGTGCGCGCGCGTGCACGCGTGTGCACGTGTGTGCGTGCACGTGCGTGCACGTGCGTGCACGTGGGTGCACGTGTGTGCACGTGTGTGCACACGCGTGCACGTGTGTGTACGTTTGTGCACACACGTGCACACACGTGCACGTGCATGCACGTGCGTGCACGTGTGTGCGCGTGCGTGCGTGCGCGTGCGTGCGCGTGCGCGCGCGTGCGCGTGATTGCACGTGCGCGTGCGTGCGCGTGCGTGCGCGCGCGTGCGTGCGCGTGCGTGTACGTGCGTGCACGTGCGTGCACGCGTGTGCACGTGTGTGCGTGCGCGTGCACGTGCGTGCGTGCGCGTGCGTGCGCGTGCGTGCGTGCACGTGCGTGCGCACGTGCGTGCACGTGATTGCACACGCGTGCACGTGTGTGCACGTCTGTGCGCGTGCGTGTGCGTGCGCGTGCGTGCGTGCGCGTGCACGTGTGTGCGTGCGCGTGCGTGCGCGTGCGTGCGCGTGCGCGCGCGTGCGCGCGCGTGCGCGCGCGTGCATGCGCGTGCGCGCGCGTGCGCGTGATTGCACGTGCGCGTGCGTGCGCGTGAATGCGCGTGCGTGCGCGTGCATGCACGTGCGTGCACGTGCGTGCATGCGTGTGCACGTGTGTGCACGCGTGTGAACGCGTGTGCACGTGTGTGCGTGCACGTGCGTGCGTGCGCGTGCGTGCGCGTGCGTGCGCGTGCGTGTGCGTGCGTGCACGTGTGTGCACGTGCGTGCACGTGTGTACACGTGCGTGCGCACGTGCGTGCACACGCGTGCACACACGTGCACGCGTGTGCACGTCTGTGCGCGTGCGTGTGCGTGTGCGTGCGCGTGCGTGCACGTGCGTGCGCGTGCGTGCACGTGCGTGCACGTGCGTGCACGTGCGTGCACGTGCGTCCGCACGTGCGTGCACGTGTTTGCACACGCGTGCACGTGTGTGCACGTCTGTGCACGTGCGTGCGTGCGCGTGCACGTGTGTGCGTGCGCGTGCGTGCGCGTGCGTGCGTGCGCGTGCGTGTACGTGTGTGCACGTGTGTGCGTGCACGTGCGTGCACGTGCGTGCACGTGCGTGCACGTGTGTGCACGTGCGTGCGTGCGCGTGCACGTGTGTGCGCGTGCGTGCGCGTGCGTGCACGCGTGTGCACGTGTGTGCACGTGTGTGCGTGCGCGTGTGTGCGTGCGCGTGCGTGCGCGTGCGTGCGCGTGCGTGCGCGTGCGTGCACGTGGGTGCACGTGTGTGCACGTGCGTGCACGTGCGTGCACGTGTGTGCGTGCGCGTGCACGTGTGTGCGTGCGCGTGCGTGCGTGTGTGCACACGCGTGCACGTGTGTGCACGTGCGTGCACGTGTGTGCACGTGCGTGCGTGCGCATGCACGTGTGTGCGTGCGCGTGCGTGCGCGTGCGTGCGCGCGCGCGTGCGTGCGCAGGCATGCGCGTGCGCGCGCGTGCACGTGCGTGCACGTGGGTGCACGCGCGTGCACGTGTGTGCACGTGCGTGCACGTGCGTGCGTGCACGTGTGTGCGTGCGCGTGCGTGCGCGTGCGTGCGCGTGCGTGCGCGTGCGTGCACGCGCGTGCACGTGCGTGCACGCGTTTGCACGTGTGTGCACGCGTGTGCACGTGTGTGCACGTGTGTGCGTGCGCGTGCACGTGTGTGCGTGCGCGCGCGTGCGTGCGCGTGCGTGCACACGCGTGCACGTGCGTGCACGTGTGCACGTGCGTGCACGTGTTTGCACACGCGTGCACGTGCGTGCACGTGTGCACGTGCGTGCACGTGTTTGCACGTGCGTGCGCGTGCGTGCGCGTGCGTGCGCGTGCGTGCGCGTGCGTGCGCGTGCGTGCACACGCGTGCACGTGTGTGCACGCGTGTGCACGTGTGTGCGTGCACGTGCGTGCACGTGCGTGCACGTGGGTGCACGTGTGTGCACGTGTGTGCACACGCGTGCACGTGTGTGTACGTTTGTGCACACACGTGCACACACGTGCACGTGCATGCACGTGCGTGCACGTGTGTGCACGTGCGTGCGTGCGTGCGCACGTGCACGTGTGTGCGTGCGCGTGCGTGCGCGTGCGTGCGCGTGCGTGCGCGTGCGTGCACACACGTGCACGTGTGTGCGTGCGCGTGCGTGCGCGCGCGTGCGTGCGCGTGCGTGCGCGTGCGTGCGCGTGCGTGCACACGCGTGCACGCGTGTGCACGTGTGTGCACGTGCGTGCACGTGCGTGCACGTGTGTGCGTGCGCATGCACGTGTGTGCGTGCGCGTGTGTGCGCGCGCGTGCGTGCGCGTGCGTGCGCGTGTGTGCGCGCGCGTGCGTGCGCGTGCGTGCGCGTGCGCGTGCATGCGCGTGCGTGCACGTGCGTGCACACGCGTGCACGTGCGTGCACGCATGTACACGTGGGTGCACGCGTGTGCACGTGCGTGCACGTGCGTGCGCGTGCGTGCGCGTTCGTGCGCGTGCGTGCACGTGCGTGCGCGTGCGTGCGCGTTCGTGCGCGTGCGTGCGTGCGCGTGCGCGTGCGTGCGCGTGTGTGCACGTCTGTGCACGTGTGTGCACGTGGGTGCACGTGTGTGCACGTGCGTGCACGTGCGTGCACGTGTGTGCGTGCGCGTTCACGTGTGTGCGTGCGCGTGCGTGCGCGCGCGTGCGTGCGCGTGCGTGCGCGTGCGTGCGCGTGCGTGCGCGTGTGTGCACGTGCGTGCACGTGCGTGCACGTGCGTGCACGTGCGTGCACGTGCGTGCGCGTGGGTGCACGTGCGTGCACGTGCGTGCACGTGCGTGCACACGCGTGCACGTGTGTGCACGTCTGTACGCGTGCGTGCGTGTGCGTGCGCGTGCGTGCGCGTGCGTGCACGTGCGTGCACGTGCACGCACGCGCATGCACGTGTGTGCGTGCGCGTGCGTGCGCGTGCGTGCGCGCGCGCGTGCGTGCGCAGGCATGCGCACGCGTGCGCGCGCGCGTGCGTGCGCAGGCATGCGCGTGCGCGCGCGTGCACGTGCGTGCACGTGGGTGCACGCGCGTGCACGTGTGTGCACGTGCGTGCACGTGCGTGCGTGCGCGTGCACGTGTGTGCGTGCGCGTGCGTGCGCGTGCGTGCACGTGCGTGCGCGTGCGTGCACGCACGCGTTTGCACGTGTGTGCACGCGTGTGCACGTGTGTGCACGTGTGTGCGTGCGCGTGCACGTGTGTGCGTGCGCGTGCGTGCACACGCGTGCACGCGTGTGCACGTGGGTGCACGTGCGTGCACGTGCGTGCACGTGTGTGCGTGCGCGTGCACGTGTGTGCGTGCGCGTGCGTGCGCGTGCGTGCACACGCGTGCACGTGCGTGCACGTGTGCACGTGCGTGCACGTGTTTGCACACGCGTGCACGTGTGTGCACGTCTGTGCACGTGCGTGCGCGTGCGTGCGCGTGCGTGCGCGTGCGTGCGCGTGCGTGCGCGTGCGTGCGCGCGCGTGCGCGCGCGTGCGCGCGCGTGCGCGCGCGTGCACGCGTGTGCACGTGTGTGCGTGCACGTGCGTGCACGTGCGTGCACGTGGGTGCACGTGTGTGCACGTGTGTGCACACGCGTGCACGTGTGTGTACGTTTGTGCACACACGTGCACACACGTGCACGTGCATGCACGTGCGTGCACGTGTGTGCGCGTGCGTGCGTGCGCGTGCGTGCGCGTGCGCGCGCGTGCGCGTGATTGCACGTGCGCGTGCGTGCGCGTGCGTGCGCGCGCGTGCGTGCGCGTGCGTGTACGTGCGTGCACGTGCGTGCACGCGTGTGCACGTGTGTGCGTGCGCGTGCACGTGCGTGCGTGCGCGTGCGTGCGCGTGCGTGCGTGCACGTGCGTGCGCACGTGCGTGCACGTGATTGCACACGCGTGCACGTGTGTGCACGTCTGTGCGCGTGCGTGTGCGTGCGCGTGCGTGCGTGCGCGTGCACGTGTGTGCGTGCGCGTGTGCGTGCGCGTGCGCGCGCGTGCGCGCGCGTGCGCGTGCGCGCGCGTGCGCGCGTGCATGCGCGTGCGCGCGTGCGCGTGATTGCACGTGCGCGTGCGTGCGCGTTAATGCGCGTGCGTGCGCGTGCATGCACGTGCGTGCACGTGCGTGCATGCGTGTGCACGTGTGTGCACGCGTGTGAACGCGTGTGCACGTGTGTGCGTGCACGTGCGTGCGTGCGCGTGCGTGCGCGTGCGTGCGCGTGCGTGTGCGTGCGTGCACGTGTGTGCACGTGCGTGCACGTGTGTACACGTGCGTGCGCACGTGCGTGCACACGCGTGCACACACGTGCACGCGTGTGCACGTCTGTGCGCGTGCGTGTGCGTGTGCGTGCGCGTGCGTGCACGTGCGTGCGCGTGCGTGCACGTGCGTGCACGTGCGTGCACGTGCGTGCACGTGCGTGCACGTGCGTGCACGTGCGTGCACGTGCGTCCGCACGTGCGTGCACGTGTTTGCACACGCGTGCACGTGTGTGCACGTCTGTGCACGTGCGTGCGTGCGCGTGCACGTGTGTGCGTGCGCGTGCGTGCGCGTGCGTGCGTGCGCGTGCGTGTACGTGTGTGCACGTGTGTGCGTGCACGTGCGTGCACGTGCGTGCACGTGCGTGCACGTGTGTGCACGTGCGTGCGTGCGCGTGCACGTGTGTGCGCGTGCGTGCGCGTGCGTGCACGCGTGTGCACGTGTGTGCACGTGTGTGCGTGCGCGTGTGTGCGTGCGCGTGCGTGCGCGTGCGTGCGCGTGCGTGCGCGTGCGTGCACGTGGGTGCACGTGTGTGCACGTGCGTGCACGTGCGTGCACGTGTGTGCGTGCGCGTGCACGTGTGTGCGTGCGCGTGCGTGCGTGTGTGCACACGCGTGCACGTGTGTGCACGTGCGTGCACGTGTGTGCACGTGCGTGCGTGCGCATGCACGTGTGTGCGTGCGCGTGCGTGCGCGTGCGTGCGCGCGCGCGTGCGTGCGCAGGCATGCGCGTGCGCGCGCGTGCACGTGCGTGCACGTGGGTGCACGCGCGTGCACGTGTGTGCACGTGCGTGCACGTGCGTGCGTGCACGTGTGTGCGTGCGCGTGCGTGCGCGTGCGTGCGCGTGCGTGCGCGTGCGTGCACGCGCGTGCACGTGCGTGCACGCGTTTGCACGTGTGTGCACGCGTGTGCACGTGTGTGCACGTGTGTGCGTGCGCGTGCACGTGTGTGCGTGCGCGCGCGTGCGTGCGCGTGCGTGCACACGCGTGCACGTGCGTGCACGTGTGCACGTGCGTGCACGTGTTTGCACACGCGTGCACGTGTGTGCACGTCTGTGCACGTGCGTGCGCGTGCGTGCGCGTGCGTGCGCGTGCGTGCGCGTGCGTGCGCGTGCGTGCACACGCGTGCACGTGTGTGCACGCGTGTGCACGTGTGTGCGTGCACGTGCGTGCACGTGCGTGCACGTGGGTGCACGTGTGTGCACGTGTGTGCACACGCGTGCACGTGTGTGTACGTTTGTGCACACACGTGCACACACGTGCACGTGCATGCACGTGCGTGCACGTGTGTGCACGTGCGTGCGTGCGTGCGCACGTGCACGTGTGTGCGTGCGCGTGCGTGCGCGTGCGTGCGCGTGCGTGCGCGTGCGTGCACACACGTGCACGTGTGTGCGTGCGCGTGCGTGCGCGCGCGTGCGTGCGCGTGCGTGCGCGTGCGTGCGCGTGCGTGCACACGCGTGCACGCGTGTGCACGTGTGTGCACGTGCGTGCACGTGCGTGCACGTGTGTGCGTGCGCGTGCACGTGTGTGCGTGCGCGTGTGTGCGCGCGCGTGCGTGCGCGTGCGTGCGCGTGCGCGTGCATGCGCGTGCGTGCACGTGCGTGCACACGCGTGCACGTGCGTGCACGCATGTACACGTGGGTGCACGCGTGTGCACGTGCGTGCACGTGCGTGCGCGTGCGTGCGCGTTCGTGCGCGTGCGTGCACGTGCGTGCGCGTGCGTGCGCGTTCGTGCGCGTGCGTGCGTGCGCGTGCGCGTGCGTGCGCGTGTGTGCACGTCTGTGCACGTGTGTGCACGTGGGTGCACGTGTGTGCACGTGCGTGCACGTGCGTGCACGTGTGTGCGTGCGCGTTCACGTGTGTGCGTGCGCGTGCGTGCGCGCGCGTGCGTGCGCGTGCGTGCGCGTGCGTGCGCGTGTGTGCACGTGCGTGCACGTGCGTGCACGTGCGTGCACGTGCGTGCACGTGCGTGCGCGTGGGTGCACGTGCGTGCACGTGCGTGCACGTGCGTGCACACGCGTGCACGTGTGTGCACGTCTGTACGCGTGCGTGCGTGTGCGTGCGCGTGCGTGCGCGTGCGTGCACGTGCGTGCACGTGCGTGCACGTGGGTGCACGCGCGTGCACGTGCGTGCACGCGTGTGCACGTGTGTGCACGCGTGTGCACGTTTGTGCACGTGTGTGCGTGCGCGTGCGTGCGCGTGCGTGCGCGTGTGTGCACACACGTGCACGCGCGTGCACGTGCGTGCACGTGCGTGCACGTGTGTGCACGTGTGTGCACACGCGTGCACGTGTGTGCACGTGTGTGCGTGCGCGTGCACACACGTGCACGTGCGTGCACGTGCGTGCACTGTGTGCACGTGCGTGCACATGCGTGCACGTGTGTGCACGTGTGTGCACGTGCGTGCGTGCGCGTGCACGTGTGTGCGTGCGCGTGCACGTGTGTGCGTGCGCGTGCGTGCGCGTGCGTGCGCGTGCGCGCGCGTGCGTGTACGTGCGTGCACACGCGTGCACACGCGTGCACGTGCGTGCACGTGCGTGCACGTGCGTGCACGTGTGCACGTGCGTGCACGTGTTTGCACACGCGTGCACGTGTGTGCACGTCTGTGCACGTGCGTGCGCGTGCGTGCACGTGCGTGCGCGTGCGCGCGCGTGCGTGTACGTGCGTGCACACGCGTGCACACGCGTGCACGTGCGTGCACGTGCGTGCACGTGCGTGCACGTGTGCACGTGCGTGCACGTGTTTGCACACGCGTGCACGTGTGTGCACGTCTGTGCACGTGCGTGCGCGTGCGTGCACGTGCGTGCGCGTGCGTGCGCGTGCGTGCACACGCGTGCACGTGTGTGCACGTGTGTGCACGTGTGTGCGTGCACGTGTGTGCACACACGTGCACGCACATGCGTGCACGTGCGTGCACGTGCGTGCGTGCGCGTGCACGTGTGTGCGTGCGCGTGCGTGCGCGTGCGTGCGCGCGCGTGCGTGCGCGTGCGTGCGCGCGCGCGTGCGCGTGATTGTGCGTGCGCGTGCGTGCGCGTGCGTGCGCGTGCGTGCGTGCACGCGTGTGCACGCGTGTGCACGCGTGTGCACGCGTGTGCACGTGTGTGCGTGCGCATGCACGTGCGTGCGTGCGCGTGCGTGCGCGTGCGTGTGCGTGCGTGCACGTGTGTGCACGTGCGTGCACGTGTGTGCACGTGTGTGCACGTGCGTGCACGTGCGTGCACGTGCGTGCGCACGTGCGTGCACGTGATTGCACACGCGTGCACGTGTGTGCGTGCGCGTGCACGTGCGTGCGTGCGCGTGCGTGTGCGTGCGTGCACGTGTGTGCACGTGCGTGCACGTGTGTGCACGTGTGTGCACGTGCGTGCACGTGCGTGCACGTGCGTGCGCACGTGCGTGCACGTGATTGCACACGCGTGCACGTGTGTGCACGTCTGTGCGCGTGCGCGTGCGTGTGCGTGCGCGTGCGTGCACGTGCGTGCACGTGCGTGCACGCGTGTGCACGTGTGTGCACGCGTGTGCACGTGTGTGCACGTGTGTGCGTGCGCGTGCACGTGTGTGCACGTGTTTGCACACGCATGCACGTGTGTGCACGTCTGTGCGCGTGCGTGCGTGTGCGTGCGCGTGCGTGCGCGTGCGTGCACGTGCGTGCACACGCGTGCACGTGCGTGCACGTGCGTGCACGTGCGTGCGCGTGCGTGCACGTGCGTGCACGTGCGTGCACGTGTGCACGTGCGTCCACGTGTTTGCACACGCGTGCACGTGTGTGCACGTCTGTGCACGTGCGTGCGCATGCGTGCACGTGCGTGCGCGTGCGTGCGCGTGCGTGCACACGCGTGCACGTGTGTGCACGTGTGTGCACGTGTGTGCGTGCACGTGCGTGCATGTGCGTGCACGTGGGTGCACGCATGTACACGTGGGTGCACGCGTGTGCACGTGCGTGCACGTGCGTGCACGTGTGTGCACACACGTGCACAGACGTGCACACACGCGCACGCACGCGCACGCACGCGCACGCACGCGCACGCACACAAGTGCACGCGCACGCACACACGTGCACACACGTGAACACGCGTGCACATACGTGCACCCACGTGTGCACACGCGCGCGCACGCGCATGCCTGCGCACGCACGCGTGCACGTGCGTGCGTGCGCGTGCGTGCGTGTGAGCGCGTGCACGTGCACGCGTGTGCACACGTGGGTGCACGTATGTGCACGCGTGTTCACGTGTGTGCACGTGTGTGCGTGCGCGTGCACTTGTGTGCGTGCGCGTGCGTGCGCGTGCGTGCGCGTGCGTGCGCGTGCGTGCACACGCGTGCACGTGCGTGCACGTGGGTGCACGCGTGTGCACGTGCGTGCATGTGCGTGCACGTGCGTGCGTACGCGTGCGTGCGTGCGCGCGCGTGCACGTGCACGCGTGTGCACACGTGGGTGCACGTATGTGCACGCGTGTTCACGTGTGTGCACGTGTGTGCGTGCGCGTGCACGTGTGTGCGTGCACGTGCGTGCGCGTGCGTGCGCGTGCGTGCGCGTGCGTGCGCGTGCGTGCGCGTGCGTGCACACACGTGCACGTGTGTGCGTGCGCGTGCGTGCGCGTGCGTGCGCGTGCGTGCGCGTGCGTGCACACACGTGCACGTGTGTGCACGCGTGTGCACGCGTGTGAACGCGTGTGCACGTGTGTGCACGTGTTTGCGTGCGTGTGCACGTGTGTGCACGTGTGTGTACACACGTACACGCGCGTGCACGCACGTGCGTGTGCGTGCGTGCGCGTGCGTGCGCGTTCGTGCGCGTGCGTGCGTGCGTGCGCGTGCGTGCGCGCGTGTGCACGTGTGTGCACGTGTGTGCGTGCGCGTGCACGTGTGTGCGTGCGCGTGTGTGCGCGCGCGTGCGTGCGCGTGCGTGCGCGTGCGTGCACGTGCGTGCACATGCGTGCACGTGTGTGCACGTGTGTGCACGTGTGTGCGTGCGCGTGCACGTGTGTGCGTGCGCGTGTGTGCGCGCGCGTGCGTGCGCGTGCGTGCGCGTGCGTGCGCGTGCGTGCACACGCGTGCACGCGTGTGCACGTGGGTGCACGTGTGTGCACGTGCGTGCACGTGCGTGCACGTGTGTGCGTGCGCGTGCACGTGTGTGCGTGCGCGTGTGTGCGCGCGCGTGCGTGCGCGTGCGTGCGCGTGCGCGTGCATGCGCGTGCGTGCACGTGCGTGCACACGCGTGCACGTGCGTGCACGCATGTACACGTGGGTGCACGCGTGTGCACGTGCGTGCACGTGCGTGCACGTGCGTGCACGTGTGCACGTGCATGCACGTGTTTGCACACGCGTGCACGTGTGTGCACGTCTGTGCACGTGCGTGCTCGTGCGTGCGCGTGCGTGCGCGTGCGTGCGCGTTCGTGCGCGTGCGTGCGTGCGCGTGCGCGTGCGTGCGCGTGTGTGCGCGTCTGTGCACGTGTGTGCACGTGGGTGCACGTGTGTGCACGTGCGTGCACGTGCGTGCACGTGTGTGCGTGCGCGTTCACGTGTGTGCGTGCGCGTGCGTGCGCGCGCGTGCGTGCGCGTGCGTGCGCGTGCGTGCGCGTGTGTGCGCGTGCGTGCACGTGCGTGCACGTGCGTGCACGTGCGTGCACGTGCGTGCGCGTGGGTGCACGTGCGTGCACGTGCGTGCACGTGCGTGCACACGCGTGCACGTGTGTGCACGTCTGTACGCGTGCGTGCGTGTGCGTGCGCGTGCGTGCGCGTGCGTGCACGTGCGTGCACGTGCGTGCACGTGGGTGCACGCGCGTGCACGTGCGTGCACGCGTGTGCACGTGTGTGCACGCGTGTGCACGTTTGTGCACGTGTGTGCGTGCGCGTGCGTGCGCGTGCGTGCGCGTGTGTGCACACACGTGCACGCGCGTGCACGTGCGTGCACGTGCGTGCACGTGTGTGCACGTGTGTGCACACGCGTGCACGTGTGTGCACGTGTGTGCGTGCGCGTGCACACACGTGCACGTGCGTGCACGTGCGTGCACTGTGTGCACGTGCGTGCACATGCGTGCACGTGTGTGCACGTGTGTGCACGTGCGTGCGTGCGCGTGCACGTGTGTGCGTGCGCTTGCTCTTGCGTGCGTGCGCGTGCGTGCACGCGCGTGCACGTGCGTGCACGCGTGTGCACGTGCGTGCACGCGTGTGCACGTGTGTGCACGTGTGTGCGTGCGCGTGCACGTGTGTGCGTGCGCGTGCGTGCGCGTGCGTGCGCGTGCGCGCGCGTGCGTGTACGTGCGTGCACACGCGTGCACACGCGTGCACGTGCGTGCACGTGTTTGCACACGCGTGCACGTGTGTGCACGTCTGTGCACGTGCGTGCGCGTGCGTGCACGTGTGTGCGTGCGCGTGCGTGCGCGTGCGTGCGCGTGCGTGCGCGTGCGTGCGCGTGCGTGCACACGCGTGCACGTGTGTGCACGTGTGTGCACGTGTGTGCGTGCACGTGTGTGCACACACGTGCACATGCGTGCACGTGCGTGCACGTGCGTGCGTGCGCGTGCACGTGTGTGCGTGCGCGTGCGTGCGCGTGCGTGCGCGCGCGTGCGTGCGCGTGCGTGCGCGCGCGCGTGCGCGTGATTGCGCGTGCGCGTGCGTGCGCGTGCGTGCGCGTGCGTGCGCGTGCGTGCACGCGTGTGCACGTGTGTGCACGCGTGTGCACGCGTGTGCACGTGTGTGCGTGCGCGTGCACGTGCGTGCGTGCGCGTGCGTGCGCGTGCGTGCACGTGCGTGCACGTGTGTGCGTGCGCGTGCACGTGTGTGCGTGCGCGTGTGTGCGCGCGCGTGCGTGCGCGTGCGTGCGCGTGCGCGTGCATGCGCGTGCGTGCACGTGCGTGCACACGCGTGCACGTGCGTGCACGCATGTACACGTGGGTGCACGCGTGTGCACGTGCGTGCACGTGCGTGCACGTGCGTGCACGTGTGCACGTGCATGCACGTGTTTGCACACGCGTGCACGTGTGTGCACGTCTGTGCACGTGCGTGCTCGTGCGTGCGCGTGCGTGCGCGTGCGTGCGCGTTCGTGCGCGTGCGTGCGTGCGCGTGCGCGTGCGTGCGCGTGTGTGCGCGTCTGTGCACGTGTGTGCACGTGGGTGCACGTGTGTGCACGTGCGTGCACGTGCGTGCACGTGTGTGCGTGCGCGTTCACGTGTGTGCGTGCGCGTGCGTGCGCGCGCGTGCGTGCGCGTGCGTGCGCGTGCGTGCGCGTGTGTGCGCGTGCGTGCACGTGCGTGCACGTGCGTGCACGTGCGTGCACGTGCGTGCGCGTGGGTGCACGTGCGTGCACGTGCGTGCACGTGCGTGCACACGCGTGCACGTGTGTGCACGTCTGTACGCGTGCGTGCGTGTGCGTGCGCGTGCGTGCGCGTGCGTGCACGTGCGTGCACGTGCGTGCACGTGGGTGCACGCGCGTGCACGTGCGTGCACGCGTGTGCACGTGTGTGCACGCGTGTGCACGTTTGTGCACGTGTGTGCGTGCGCGTGCGTGCGCGTGCGTGCGCGTGTGTGCACACACGTGCACGCGCGTGCACGTGCGTGCACGTGCGTGCACGTGTGTGCACGTGTGTGCACACGCGTGCACGTGTGTGCACGTGTGTGCGTGCGCGTGCACACACGTGCACGTGCGTGCACGTGCGTGCACTGTGTGCACGTGCGTGCACATGCGTGCACGTGTGTGCACGTGTGTGCACGTGCGTGCGTGCGCGTGCACGTGTGTGCGTGCGCTTGCGCTTGCGTGCGTGCGCGTGCGTGCACGCGCGTGCACGTGCGTGCACGCGTGTGCACGTGCGTGCACGCGTGTGCACGTGTGTGCACGTGTGTGCGTGCGCGTGCACGTGTGTGCGTGCGCGTGCGTGCGCGTGCGTGCGCGTGCGCGCGCGTGCGTGTACGTGCGTGCACACGCGTGCACACGCGTGCACGTGCGTGCACGTGCGTGCACGTGCGTGCACGTGTGCACGTGCGTGCACGTGTTTGCACACGCGTGCACGTGTGTGCACGTCTGTGCACGTGCGTGCGCGTGCGTGCACGTGCGTGCGCGTGCGTGCGCGTGCGTGCACACGCGTGCACGTGTGTGCACGTGTGTGCACGTGTGTGCGTGCACGTGTGTGCACACACGTGCACATGCGTGCACGTGCGTGCACGTGCGTGCGTGCGCGTGCACGTGTGTGCGTGCGCGTGCGTGCGCGTGCGTGCGCGCGCGTGCGCGCGCGTGCGTGCGCGCGCGCGTGCGCGTGATTGCGCGTGCGCGTGCGTGCGCGTGCGTGCGCGTGCGTGCGCGTGCGTGCACGCGTGTGCACGTGTGTGCACGCGTGTGCACGCGTGTGCACGTGTGTGCGTGCGCGTGCACGTGCGTGCGTGCGCGTGCGTGCGCGTGCGTGTGCGTGCGTGCACGTGTGTGCACGTGCGTGCACGTGTGTGCACGTGTGTGCACGTGCGTGCACGTGCGTGCACGTGCGTGCGCACGTGCGTGCACGTGATTGCACACGCGTGCACGTGTGTGCGTGCGCGTGCACGTGCGTGCGTGCGCGTGCGTGTGCGTGCGTGCACGTGTGTGCACGTGCGTGCACGTGTGTGCACGTGTGTGCACGTGCGTGCACGTGCGTGCACGTGCGTGCGCACGTGCGTGCACGTGATTGCACACGCGTGCACGTGTGTGCACGTCTGTGCGCGTGCGCGTGCGTGTACGTGCGCGTGCGTGCACGTGCGTGCACGTGCGTGCACGCGTGTGCACGTGTGTGCACGCGTGTGCACGTGTGTGCACGTGTGTGCGTGCGCGTGCACGTGTGTGCACGTGTTTGCACACGCATGCACGTGTGTGCACGTCTGTGCGCGTGCGTGCGTGTGCGTGCGCGTGCGTGCGCGTGCGTGCACGTGCGTGCACACGCGTGCACGTGCGTGCACGTGCGTGCACGTGCGTGCGCGTGCGTGCACGTGCGTGCACGTGCGTGCACGTGTGCACGTGCGTGCACGTGTTTGCACACGCGTGCACGTGTGTGCACGTCTGTGCACGTGCGTGCGCGTGCGTGCACGTGCGTGCGCGTGCGTGCGCGTGCGTGCACACGCGTGCACGTGTGTGCACGTGTGTGCACGTGTGTGCGTGCACGTGCGTGCATGTGCGTGCACGTGGGTGCACGTGCGTGCACGTGCGTGCACGTGCGTGCACGTGCGTGCACGTGGGTGCACGTGTGTGCACGTGTGTGCACACGCGTGCACGTGTGTGCACGTGCACGCACGTGCACGTGCGTGCACGTGTGTGCACGTCTGTGCGCGTGCGTGTGCGTGTGCGTGCGCGTGCGTGCACGTGCGTGCGCGTGCGTGCACGTGCGTGCACGTGCGTGCACGTGCGTGCACGTGCGTGCACGTGCGTGCACGTGCGTCCGCACGTGCGTGCACGTGTTTGCACACGCGTGCACGTGTGTGCACGTCTGTGCACGTGCGTGCGTGCGCGTGCACGTGTGTGCGTGCGCGTGCGTGCGCGTGCGTGCGTGCGCGTGCGTGTACGTGTGTGCACGTGTGTGCGTGCACGTGCGTGCACGTGCGTGCACGTGCGTGCACGTGTGTGCACGTGCGTGCGTGCGCGTGCACGTGTGTGCGCGTGCGTGCGCGTGCGTGCACGCGTGTGCACGTGTGTGCACGTGTGTGCGTGCGCGTGTGTGCGTGCGCGTGCGTGCGCGTGCGTGCGCGTGCGTGCACGTGGGTGCACGTGTGTGCACGTGCGTGCACGTGCGTGCACGTGTGTGCGTGCGCGTGCACGTGTGTGCGTGCGCGTGCGTGCGTGTGTGCACACGCGTGCACGTGTGTGCACGTGCGTGCACGTGTGTGCACGTGCGTGCGTGCGCATGCACGTGTGTGCGTGCGCGTGCGTGCGCGTGCGCGTGCGCGCGCGCGTGCGTGCGCAGGCATGCGCGTGCGCGCGCGTGCACGTGCGTGCACGTGGGTGCACGCGCGTGCACGTGTGTGCACGCTGCGTGCACGTGCGTGCGTGCGCGTGCACGTGTGTGCGTGCGCGTGCGTGCGCGTGCGTGCCGTGGGTGCACGCGCGTGCACGTGTGTGCACGTGCGTGCACGTGCGTGCGTGCGCGTGCACGTGTGTGCGTGCGCGTGCGTGCGCGTGCGTGCGCGTGCGTGCACGCGCGTGCACGTGCGTGCACGCGTTTGCACGTGTGTGCACGCGTGTGCACGTGTGTGCACGTGTGTGCGTGCGCGTGCACGTGTGTGCGTGCGCGTGCGTGCGTGCGCGTGCACGTGCGTGCACACGCGTGCACGCGTGTGCACGTGGGTGCACGTGTGTGCACGTGCGTGCACGTGCGTGCACGTGTGTGCGTGCGCGCGCGTGCGTGCGCGTGCGTGCACACGCGTGCACGTGCGTGCACGTGTGCACGTGCGTGCACGTGTTTGCACACGCGTGCACGTGTGTGCACGTCTGTGCACGTGCGTGCGCGTGCGTGCACGTGCGTGCGCGTGCGTGCGCGTGCGTGCGCGTGCGTGCGCGTGCGTGCGCGTGCGTGCACACGCGTGCACGTGTGTGCACGCGTGTGCACGTGTGTGCGTGCACGTGCGTGCACGCACGCATGTGCACGCACGTGCACGCACGTGCACGCACGTGCACGTGTGTGCACACACGTGCACAGACGTGCACACACGCGCACGCACGCGCACGCACGCGCACGCACGCGCACGCACACAAGTGCACGCGCACGCACACACGTGCACACACGTGAACACGCGTGCACATACGTGCACCCACGTGTGCACACGCGTGCACGTGCACGCGCTCACACGCACGCACGCGCACGCACGCACGTGCACGCGTGCATGCGCAGGCATGCGCGTGCGCGCGCGTGTGCACACGTGGGTGCACGTATGTGCACGCGTGTTCACGTGTGTGCACGTGTGTGCGTGCGCGTGCACTTGTGTGCGTGCGCGTGCGTGCGCGTGCGTGCGCGTGCGTGCGCGTGTGTGCACGTCTGTGCACGTGTGTGCACACACGTGCACGCACGTGCACGCACGTGCACACGCGTGCACCCACGTGTACATGCGTGCACGCACGTGCACGCGTTTGCACGCACGCGCACGCACGCGCACGCACGCGCACGCACGCGCACACACGCGCACGCACACACGTGCACGCGCACGCACACACGTGCACGCACGTGCACGCACGTGCACACACGTGCACCCACGTGCACACGCGTGCACGCGTGTGCACGCACGCGCACGCACGCGCACGCACGCGCGCGCACGCACGCGCACGCACACACGCGCACGCACACACGTGCACGCGCACGCACACACGTGCACACACGTGCACACACGTGCACGCATGTGCACGCACGTGCACGCACGTGCACGCACGTGCACGTGTGTGCACACACGTGCACAGACGTGCACACACGCGCACGCACGCGCACGCGCACGCACGCACGCACGCGCACGAACGCGCACGCACGCGCACGCACGCACACGCACGTGCGTGCACGCGCGTGCACGTGTGTACACACACGTGCACACACGTGCACACGCACGCAAACACGTGCACACACGTGTGCACGTGTTTGCGTGCGTGTGCACGTGTGTGCACGTGCGTGTGCGTGCGTGCGCGTGCGTGCGCGTTCGTGCGCGTGCGTGCGTGCGTGCGCGTGCGCGTGCGTGCGCGTGTGTGCACGTCTGTGCACGTGTGTGCACACACGTGCACGTGCGTGCACGTGCGTGCACATGCGTGCACGTGTGTGCACGTGTGTGCACGTGTGTGCGTGCGCGTGCACGTGTGTGCGTGCGCGTGTGTGCGTGCGCGTGCGTGCGCGCGCGTGCGTGCGCGTGCGTGCGCGTGCGTGCGCGTGCGTGCACACGCGTGCACGCGTGTGCACGTGGGTGCACGTGTGTGCACGTGCGTGCACGTGCGTGCACGTGTGTGCGTGCGCGTGCACGTGTGTGCGTGCGCGTGTGTGCGTGCGCGTGCGTGCCCGTGCGTGCGCGTGCGTGCGCGTGCGTGCAAACGCGTGCACGTGCGTGCACGCATGTACACGTGGGTGCACGCGTGTGCACGTGCGTGCACGTGCGTGCACGTGTGTGCACACACGTGCACAGACGTGCACACACGCGCACGCACGCGCACGCACGCGCACGCACGCGCACGCACACAAGTGCACGCGCACGCACACACGTGCACACACGTGAACACGCGTGCACATACGTGCACCCACGTGTGCACACGCGCGCGCACGCGCATGCCTGCGCACGCACGCGTGCACGTGCGTGCGTGCGCGTGCGTGCGTGTGAGCGCGTGCACGTGCACGCGTGTGCACACGTGGGTGCACGTATGTGCACGCGTGTTCACGTGTGTGCACGTGTGTGCGTGCGCGTGCACTTGTGTGCGTGCGCGTGCGTGCGCGTGCGTGCGCGTGCGCGTGTGTGCACGTCTGTGCACGTGTGTGCACACACGTGCACGTGCGTGCACGTGCATGCACGTGCGTGCACATGCGTGCACGCGTGTGCACGTGGGTGCACGTGTGTGCACGTGTGTGCGTGCGCGTTCACGTGTGTGCGTGCGCGTGCATGCGCACGCGTGCGTGCGCGTGCGTGCGCGTGCGTGCGCGTGTGTGCACGTGCGTGCACGTGCGTGCGCGTGTGTGCGCGTGCGTGCACGTGCGTGCGTGCGCGTGCGTGCGCGTGCGTGCGCGTGCGTGCACGTGCGTGCACGTGTGTGCACGCGTGTGCACGCGTGTGCACGTGTGTGCGTGCGCGTGCACGTGCGTGCGTACGCGTGCGTGCGCGTGCGTGCGCGTGCGTGCACGTGTGTGCACGTGCGTGCACGTGCGTGCACGTGCGTGGGCGTGCGTGCGCGTGCGTGCACGTGCGTGCACACGCGTGCACGGGTGTGCACGCGTGTGCACGTGGGTGCACGCGTGTGCACGTGCGTGCACGTGCGTGCACGTGTGTGCGTGCGCGTGCACGTGTGTGCGTGCGCATGCACGTGTGTGCGTGCGCCTGCGTGCGTGCGCGTGCGTGCGCGTGCGTGCGCGTGCGTGCGCGTGCGTGCACACGCGTGCACGTGCGTGCACGTGGGTGCACGCGTGTGCACGTGCGTGCATGTGCGTGCACGTGCGTGCGTACGCGTGCGTGCGTGCGCGCGCGTGCACGTGCACGCGTGTGCACACGTGGGTGCACGTATGTGCACGCGTGTTCACGTGTGTGCACGTGTGTGCGTGCGCGTGCACGTGTGTGCGTGCACGTGCGTGCGCGTGCGTGCGCGTGCGTGCGCGTGCGTGCACACACGTGCACGTGTGTGCGTGCGCGTGCGTGCGCGTGCGTGCGCGTGCGTGCGCGTGCGTGCACACACGTGCACGTGTGTGCACGCGTGTGCACGCGTGTGCACGCGTGTGCACGTGTGTGCACGTGTTTGCGTGCGTGTGCACGTGTGTGCACGTGTGTGTACACACGTACACGCGCGTGCACGCACGTGCGTGTGCGTGCGTGCGCGTGCGTGCGCGTTCGTGCGCGTGCGTGCGTGCGTGCGCGTGCGTGCGCGTGTGTGCACGTGTGTGCACGTGTGTGCGTGCGCGTGCACGTGTGTGCGTGCGCGTGTGTGCGCGCAGCGTGCGTGCGCGTGCGTGCGCGTGCGTGCACGTGGCGTGCACATGCGTGCACGTGTGTGCACGTG